>NW_019154097.1:28174063-28210814 GCF_002288905.1 Enhydra lutris kenyoni | reverse complement strand
CAGTTTTTCTCACTTGGAGCCTTACTTTCCTTCTCTGTAAGATATGCATGCTAGCCTTCCCTGATAGGCGTGTTGAGGGGACCAAGGGCTGGAATCCGCTGAAGTTTCTTTATCAACCATGATGTACAGTCAAGATGAGAAATTCCCACCTTCCTGTTTAATGGTGTGGGGAAACATTCAACAAACGTTCAGTGGCGGCATGGCTTCGTGCCATGTTTGTTTAGGATTGTGATAAAAATGTAATATACCCTTGGGAGTTGGACAGAATTTCCCCACTCTTTACTTTTTTTTTCCCTTTAAGTTTTATTTCTTTAGAGAGAGAGATTGAGAATGAGAGTGAGTGAGTGAGGAGTGAGGGAGAGACAGTGGGAGAGGAAGAGCATCTCTAGCAGACTTCCTGCTGAGGAAGAGCCCATGTAGGGCTTGATCGAGGATCCTGAGATCAGACCCCAGTGAAAATCAAGGGTTGGATGCCCAACAGACTGAGCCACCAAGACGCCCCATTCCCCCTCTTTACTCCTTAAAGATTTTATTTATTTATTTGACAGAGATCATAAGTATGCAGAAAGGCAGGCATGCACACACAGAGAGAGAGATAGAGATAGAGAGAGAGAGGAGGAAGCAGGCTTCCTGCTGAGCAGGGAGTCCGATGTGGGACTCGATCCCAGGACCCTGCGATCAAGACCTGAGCCTAAGGCAGAGGCTTTAACCCACTGAGCCACCCAGGTGCTCCCACTCTTTACTCTTTATGTGATTTTGAGAAAGTTGCTAAACTTTTTAAATGGGATAATATCTTCTTTTTAAAATTAGTTATTTATTTATATCTTTTAAATGGGATAATATCTGAGTTCAATGAATCCAGTGTTTGTGAAGATTACATTGGGATAAAAAATGATGGTGTAATGTTTAGACCAAGGCTGGCACCTAGTAAGTGCTCAGTAAATAGGGTCTAGTATTGTAATTGCCTTTTTTTTTTTTTAATAACATGCAGGTGCTTTGAGGTTGTGGTGTTGTGGGCTGTTCCTCTAGATTGGGCTTGCCACTTGTGGGGTAAGAACACCAAAAGCCACCTCCACCACTGTGACCATGACACCATCAGCAGCGTCAGCAGCACCGGCTCTGAAGAGTTATATCTCTACTCAGACCTGTCAGTGGCAAAGCCATTGACATTTTGGGATCTGAAGCCATGTGTAAACTTGGACAAATCACAGAATCATCAGAGCTCCCCGCTGCTTCAGTGGTTAATGGAGGAATGGGAATGAATGAGTCTATCTGGAATAGTTTTTGGTGGCTCGAGTTTTTAGATGAAGAGAGGGTGCGAACAAGTTTGGTAAACTGATTGGATGTAGAGGAGTCAGTTACTAGTACTGACTTGGTGTGGTGGCTGAGAGAGTTTCTGGAACCACACCCACCCAAGTGGACTGAGAGGGAAGTGTGCTTTGTCCAGGACACAGATGGGGCTTGGGGAAGGGTGGTCTGAAGGCTGTTCTCTTCAATGACTTCAGACTAGATCATCAGGGACATGAAGAACCCCCGAGGTAGGTGGCCCTGCTCGTGATGCGAAGAGCCAGAAATTGATTGGCAGATGAGAATGTAGGATAGAAAGAGGGAAAGCAGAAGGAGCAGGATTATTGCTGTGTGTGTGTGTGTGTGTGTGTGTGTGTGTTTGTGTGCCTGTGTGTGTGTGTGTGTGTGTGTGTGTGTGTGCAAGCATGCTTACAAGGGGGCTAAGGTAGATGGCTCTCTTGCCATCCATATGCCTCAGTTCTTACCTGGACATGCTGGCCAGCCTCAGTCTCTGACACTTCCAGGGAGGAGATCGGGTTTGCTAGAGAAGACATGGCTGGAGTGAGTCACAGAGCCCTTCCCTGTCTGTAGGAACAGCACAGACTAAAGACTCTGGTCTTGGTGATTTCTCAGGCACAGGCGCTGCTGACTTTTGACAGGCAGTGTCTCCTGGGACCCATTCCCAATCTTCTAGTTAGAGCCCAGTTGGGGCAATTGTCCAACCACCAGCTGGCCCGTCTGCATCAGGGCCCCCTGAGTCCTGGTAGCATCAGTGATACCATTCAGATGACCAGGGCTGGGATCCCTGGGGGGACTCCTGGTTTTTCCCCTGGGTGAGATGCTGCTTGGCTGCATCCTCCTGGTCTGATCCTGAACGGGGCTTATCTGTATCATAGAGTCACCCTTTCTAATTAGAGCCCAGTCCCCATGGATGAGATACAGTCAATCCTAGAAAATAAGAAAAAAAATTGAAGATAAAACAGATCAGGAGCAGGGGTGCCTGGGTTGCTCAGTTGTTTGGGCATCTAACTCTTGATTTTCACTCAGGTCATGATCTTGCGGCTTGCGATGGCCCTGTGTTGGGGTGTAGGCTTGATGAAGAATTCGCTTGTCCTTTTTCCTCTGCTCCTCCACCATTTCATTGTGCTCTCTCTCTGTATCAAGTGAATCAATCGATATATAAATAAAATCTTTAAAAAACTCTAGATTAAGAAAATGATCAATACTTCAACTATCAGGGCGCCTGGGCGGCTCAGTGGGCTGGGCATCTGCCTTCTGCTCGGGTCATGGTCTCAGGTTCCTCAGAGTCCCTGCATTGGGCTCTCTACTCGGCGGGGAGCCTGCTCCCCCCTCTCTCTCTGCCTGCCTCTCTGCCTACTTGCGATCTCTCTCTGTCAAATAAATAAATGAAATCTTTAAAAAATACAAAGAAAATCCCACTTCAAATATCATATAGTAGAGGGACTATTCCTATTTTCAGTGTCCCCAGAGATCAGAGATATGAATACTATGTAGCCTGTCTATAAAGCTCAGGATGCAATCTCTAAATTTTTTTTAAAGATTGATTTATTCATTTTTGGAGGGAGAGAGCATGGGTAGGATGAGAGAGGGAGAGGAAGAAAGAATCCCACACCAACTCTGTGCCAAGAGCTGAGCTCCATGCTGGGCTGGATCTCATAACACTGAGATCAGGACCTGAACCCAGATCAAGAGTTGGACCCCGAACTGCAGGTGCCATCCAGGTGTCCCAATCTCTGAATTTTTAAATTAATTTTTTGCTGTAATTGTATCATACTCTCAAAAAAAGTTTGTAAAACATCTGTGCTGTTGAACGAGTGCTAATATAATGAATGCCCATTCTCCCAGCGCTCAGCTTAAATAGTTGAATCCTGCAGATGCCCTGTGTGGACCCATTTTCCATCATATCCTGTCCTCCCCCTTTTGAGGAAATCACCGTTGTGAGCACTGTGTATCATTTCTTGTTGCTCTTTGTAGTTTTGCCACATATGCATCTTTGGGGGAGGTCCTGGAGAAGATGTGACCCCCAGTTGACTCATGAATTAGCCCCAGGGAATGGGAGGTTCCCTATCCCTTCCCCTGACCTCAGAATGTAGCTCTGCCCACTCTTCCCATGATGGGAGCCATTTTCAAGCACACAGCCCTGAGTTAGCCATGTGCCTTCGAGACCCTCTGGGAGGCTAAGTGACTGAACCCCTGTGAAGCCTCTCTGTATATAAACTTTTGTGATTCTGGTGGGCAGGTGTGCCTACCTACTTGTCTTGGGGTGCCCTAGATAAGACATGCCCTGTGTGTGAGTTCCCCTGCTTAGTAACACTGTTGCTACCAACGGGCATGGCCTATCTCTTTCCTTGGTCTCTACCTGCTCTCTTTTCCAGTGTTCAGTTTGATAACCCACATGCAGAGATTGTACACTGTATAGTTAACTCTAAATGTGCCTGTTTTTGTCCTTTATGGGAATGGAATTACACTTTTTACATTCTTCTGTGAACTGGGCCTGTTGGTTAGCATTCTTCCTTCATACTCAGTCACGTAACTGAAGGGTGTTCATGTTCAGTGGTGTCTTGTACAGATCACAGCACCTCCTTATGCACCCCTGTAGCCTGCCAGAATTCTGATTTCAGACATTTTGAGTTTGGAATTACTGTGTGTGTATGTTGTCTGTGATTCTCTTACAGGGTCCTGGGGATGCAAACATACCGTATTTCCACAACAGAAGGAATGTATAGTTACACTGAGTACAGCTAGTTCAGGCTATACATACCCTCGTGTAAATTCAGATTATGGTGACCTGCTCAATGAATTCACTGCAAATGCACAGAAAATCCTTCTCTCATGAGAAATTTTTGGATCACAGAAATGTAGATAGATATTCTGGTGCCCATGTAGTAGTAATCATGGTATGTACTTTAAAAAATTAATCAGTGAAGAGTAAGACAGAGAAAACTGTGCAAAACACAAACACCCCCTGACCCCCAGGAAATATTAGAAACCAGTCCCCTCTGTGCAACTTCCCAGATTTAGAAGTCAAACGTAGCCAGTACATCTGACATTCGTTTTGTGTGTCCTGCTAATAATCATGACTTTTCTTTCATTCGGATGAAAATAATCCCTGTCCTCTTTGGAACAGTTTCTTTTAGCTTTGTCTGTTTCTGAACTTTAAATAAATGTGCTCATCCACTATGTATTCTTTTCTCTGGCTCCTTTTGTTCAATATTTTTACTTATATGAGATTTATCTGGATATGTGTATGTAGTGGTGGTATGTTCATTACCATTGCTGTGAGTTGATCATTCTGGTACCTGAGTCTTGGTGCACACATGCGTTCCTTTCTGTTGTGTACATGCCCAGGAATGGCAAGGCTAGGTTCCAAGATATCTGTATCCTCCAGTTGGGTACACATTGTGAAACTGACCTCTAGGGAGATTGTCTCACATTGCATTTGGACCAGCAACGTGTGAGAGCACTCGTTGGACCACATCCTGGCTAAGTCCTGGTGGTTTCAGCCTTTTCCACTGTGGTCATGTTGCTCTGTGTGTGGTTTGTGTCTCATCTCCTGATGGTTTGATTTTATATTTCAGTGGTTAATTATGAGATTGAGTTCCTTATAAATACTCATTAGCATTTTAAAAAAGATTTATTTATCTTAGAGAAAGAGTGAAAGAGCAAGAGAGAAGGGAGCAGGGGGAGGGATGGAGGGAGAGGGACGAGAGAAGCTGACTCAGGGCTTGATCTCACCAGCCAGAGATCATGACCTGAGGGGAAATCAAGAGTGAGGCTTAACTGAGTGAGCCATCCAGGTGCCACTCATTAGTATTTTTATTTCCTTATTTTGAAAGTGCTTGTTTCAGTTTTTATTCATTTTTTCTGTTTAGTTATCTGTCATATTCAGATGTATTTATAGAACTATGTAGAACTATTTATTCTAGATCCTAGTCCTTTGTTGATTTATGTACATGATAAACATTTCCTCTATCTCTGGTTTGTCATTTCACTGTTTATAGTGCTATTTGCTAAATCAGTATTTTTATTTTAACTGATTGAATTCATCAGTATTTTTTTTTTCCTGAGTGCTTTATTTGTGTTTGGTTGAAGTGGTGCTTTCTTTCATGAGTTCAGGAAGATATTTGCCAGCATTTTCTTTTAAAAACTTTTTAATTTTGCTTTCCCCAATCAGTTCTTTAGTGCATCTGGAACTGATTTTTGTGTATGTAGTGAAGTGTGTGTCTGAGTGTGGGGGGTTGTGTGTGTCTGTGTTTTATTTGTTTTTGCATGATGGTAACTAATTATTAATCCCAGTGGTTCCTCCATAGACTCTTTTGAATTGCAATTGTATGAAAATGTTATCTGTAAACAAAATGCTCCCATGTTTCTTCCTGTAGAGAATTTACATCCTCTCTGTCTTTTCTCTCTGACTGCCCTGGATGAGACCCCAGGTCTAGTGTTGGAGTGCTGTGGTGAGAGCTGGTGTTCTCATTCCCTGTTTAGACAACAGATTTAAATGTGTGGTAACCCTTATGTATTATATATGCCATATGTTTAAAACAAGGCAACCTTTTTCAGGTTAAGAAAGTTTTCTTTCGTCCCCATTTTGCCAAGAGGACCTTCCAGTGAGTGGATGTTGGAGTTTATGACATGTTTTTTCTTCCATCTTTTGAGATGTTCTTGCATCAGATAATTTTTGGCCTTTGCTATATAAATATGGCGACTTACTTTGGCTGAGTTTTGAATGTAAAATCCACCTTTCCTTCCTGGGAAAACTCAGCTTGGCAATGATACATTTTATTTTCTTCTGAATTATTGTGATTGTATTGCTAATATTTTACTTTGGGTGGTGCATTTATTTTATAAATTTCTTTGATGCATTTATCTTCATGGAGATCAACTTGTTATGGTGATTGTTTGCAATGTTATTGTCAGCGTTTGGTATGAAGTTTGTGTTAATCTCATAAAGGGAATTGGATGAGTGTTCCTGCGTTTTCTATTTTTTGGAAAGGACTTACGTTTTCCTTCTTGAATTGTGTGTAGAAAATCACTCTTACAGCCATTTGGGCCTGAATTTTTCTTCAAGGAAGGGCTACTAATGAAACGTTCTCAACGGTTATAGGTTTATTTAGGTTTTGTTTTTTTTACTATATTAGTTTTGATGTGATATGTTTTTCTAGAAATCTAAATTTTGAAGTTTATATAACATTGTTTGTAATATCTTCTTTATTTTAATATCAGAGGTAATGTCACTCTTTTCTTCTTATTGATAATTAGTATTTTACCCTATAACCATTTTCATCAGAGGAATATAAATTATCTTTTCAAGAAATCTTTTAGCTTTGTAGATTTATTCTATTTTATCATATTTTGCTCTCAGCTGTTTTCTTGCTTGGATTGATATTTGTTGTTCTTTTACAGATGGATTCTAGACTTAGTGTTTCGTAACCTTTTCTTTGGTTTTCTCACATTTGCATATAACTAATTTTCTTGTGAAAAATTTCTTGTAAATAATGTTTTATAATTGGTTTTCATTCAGATAACAATATTTTCTGAAAGCCATTTTGATTTCTTTTACTCCTAAGATTATTTCTAGCTGAATTTCCCAACTCCCAAATATAAATTTATTGTGGCGAACATTTTGTAACGTATATGGTTGTCAAATTACTATGTCATACATCTGAAGCTGATATTATTGTGTTGCAGACTATTTGTCAACTACACTTCAATTTAAAAAATGATAGAACACTGTAGGTTAATTACACTGGAATTATAATAACAAAAAAAGGAAAAATATTAAAAAAGAATGAAATGGAAAAAAAATGGTTAGCGGACTCAGGAAAACAGTTCCTTCACCAAAAATCAAAGAAGTTTGTGTAAAACACCTTGCTCCCTGCAATACATGCCCTCCTTAATACTCATCACCAGGCTAACAATGCGTCATGGAACACTACATCAAAAACTAATGAAGGAATAACACAGAGGGCATTGGGAGGTGGAGAGGAGAAGTGAATTGGGGGAATTTGGAGGGGTAGACAAACCATGAGAGACTGTGGACTCTGAGAAATAAACTGAGGGTTTTGGAGGGGAGGGGGGATGGAGGGTTGGGTCAGCCTGGTGATGGGTATTAAGGAGGGCATGTATTGCATGGAGCACTGGTGTGGTGCATTAAAAATGAATCTTGGAACACTGAAAAAAATAAAAAGCAACAACAACAACAAAATTTAATGGTGAACTGTATGGTGACTAATGTAACATAAAAATTTAAAAAAAAATCAAAGAAGTTAAAACTAAGTCAAAGAGATACCATTTTGTCTATCATATCTGTTTTAATTAAGGGGAAAATGTGAACATCAAAATATGGAGAAGATGGAGACAATTGGGCACTCTCATTTGGGCATCTTGACAGAATGGATAAAGGGTCCTAAAAAGGTACTACTTAGTATTCTAGTTTTGAAAATATTAAATGTAATGGACTATGAATATATGAAAATCATTTCTTTTCAGAGACTTTTTGCATCATTGTTTATAATAGTGAAAGCTTAGAAACCCCCTAATCATCCAACCATAGTGAAAAAGCAAATATATCATGGATGTTTTTGTGATGTAACCTCAGAGAGCCAAACATTCAGGAAGAGATAATCACAGGGAGACAACTCAAGTTTTAAGACTAACCAAGAAAGTACATATAATTGTACCAGCAATATTTTCTCAACATAGTAAAGACAAAAAGTCATTAGAAAAAGATAGGTGGGAAATACTGTAAAATATTATCAGTGTTTTTCTTTGCAAGGAGGGGTTGTGTTTCCTTTTTTCCTATTTGTTTATGTTTTACAAATTAACTCTAATGAGCATTTATTATTCTGCAGTTGAGACACATGAAATAACCCAGAGTTTAAAAACCAAAAAATCAAGGATTTGTCCATAACTAGTAATCTCTTTGTCACAATCTTTGATCTGATCCCTGGGGTGTGTGTTGGGGCCAGTCCTCTGATCTCTCTATTCCTCATTTTCCCCCTAGAATTATTCTTGTTTTCCCAGTCCCAGCAAATTGTGTGTCTTCTCGGTTCAGCCTTCTGTGTGTGTAGGTTAGCCCCTCTCAGTGAGTAGCTTCAAAAGCTGGGCTTGGAAATGGTCCCTGAAACTGAGAGCACTTGACCCTTCCAACTCTTGTGAGCATTGCTTGTCAGTGAGTGGGACCTGTTAGTCATAGACTGGGCTGGTACCTGGCTTCATCCCAGAACCCCAGTTCTGTCTGATGTTTTTCTTTTGGCGATTCCCACTGTGAGGTTTGAATCTTCTTGGACACCTGTATACCCACTAATCAAGTCACCTTGTAGGAATGGTTGGCCACTCCTTCTTCCAGGTTGTAGCTGTGTCCTTGGCAAGTTGATCTTATTCTCCTTCTGTCTAGTTAGGCATTCTCTGTTTGATGAACCTGCTCATGATGGCGAGCATCCATCTTGCCTTGAACTTGAGTTTTCAAAATTGCTGTGGAGAAGTGCAGGGAGAAGGCATTTCAGAGAGCGTGATCTTCCAGTCTGGGGCAGGACCCGTTACGGGGTAGAGTATCTTCTCCCGCCTGAGAGCCTCCACAGAGCCCTCTTCATGTCTCTGTTCCTCAGGCTGTAGATGAATGGGTTCAGCATGGGGGTGACCATTGTATATATCACAGATACAATCATTCCAGTGTCTGCTGAGTAGGAGGATGAGGGCCGGAAATACACCAGAAAAAGTGTCCCATAGAAGAGAGTGACGACTGACAGGTGAGAGCCACAGGTTGAGAAGACTTTGTGCTTCCTTCCAGATGAGGGGATCCTGAGGATGGTGTGCATGATGTGGGCATAAGAGACCAGGACACAGGTGAGAGGAATCATGCCTGTGAAAACTGCTTCAGTTAACATTGTGTCCTGGTAGATCTGAGTGTCTGAGCAGGCAAGTTTGAGGAGCGGTGGTACATCACAGAAAAAGTGTGGAATGGAATGGGAGGCACAGAAGGAGAACTGAGCCATGAGGAGGGTGAGTGAGAAGGCCAGGAGGTGGGCGCAGAGCCAGGATGCGGCAACCAGCAGCAGGCAGCGTTGGGGACACATGATGGTGGTGTAGTGGAGAGGAAGGCAGATGGCCACATAGCGGTCATATGCCATCACGGCCAGCAGGAAATCATCCAGCAGGGTCAATGCCATGAAGAAGTACATCTGCATGAGACACCCAGTATGGGAGATGGCATGGTGTTGTGTCTTAATGCTGACCAACACCTTGGGGACAATGGTGCAGGAAAAGCAGGTCTCAACAAAGGAAAGATTAGCCAGGAAGAAGTACATGGGGGTGTGGAGGTGCTGGTCAGAAACTATGGCCAGGATGATGAGCAGGTTCCCCAACATGGTGACCAGGTACATGGCCAGGAAAAGCCCGAAGAGGAGAGGCTGCTGCTCTGGGTGGTCAGAGAAGCCCAGGAGCAGGAAGTCGGAGATGCTAGTTTGATTTCTAATTGCCATTTATAGTAGCAGAATTGCAGGGAATTCTTGCTTAAATGTACACAGACTCCAACAATTTATATCATTCAAAGCCTTTCATCAGTTTTCTCTGTTCTTTTCAGATGCCACTAAAATGCACTCCTGTCTCTCACTGGTGGGCATGTAAGCATGTACAGATCTGAGAACTATGGACAATAGCAACAGGAGATCTTTTGGGGGGTCAACTTCATATTTTAGGTGTCTCGTAAATTGTCCTGTAGACCTCCTGGATGAGGCTGAACTGGAGCTTAGCTAGAAAGAATCTTCCCAGGTCTTAGTCCACTCTCCACTTAATTAAAAACTAAAATCTTAAGCTCATAGCTTAGAGGTCTGAAAAAAGATATCTTGGTGATGGGAATTTGCTGGACAGTTACTAAGGAGCATCCTCTCTGTCTAAATCCTCATTACTTTTTATATTTTAGGTAAATTACTTATATCCTTTGAACCTCATTTTCTTTACCTGTAAGATATAGAGACATAAACCTACCATATAGGACTGTTGAATGCATCAAAATACCAGAATCAATTAAATGTTTTTTCAGGACCTGTGTTGTAAAATCCAGATTGAGAGATTTTATCTCATATATTTGGATGGTATAGAAGGATGAACCCACAAACAGGCAATGTCAGCCTGTCCTCATGTCATGAGCATGCTTTTTGAAGTGGCAATAAGATATATTCCCTTTGGGTCTGATGAGCCTTCATTGGGCCCAGCCTCCTGTGATGTTGAACAAGTCTGCTCAGTGTTTCTGGCTTCAGTTTCTGCATCTGCTTAAAGAGGATAATGATGCCAAAATCAGAAGGTTGTTGAGGATTAAATTATATAAGGATTGTACAGAACTAGAAGAGTGACTGTCTTATATCAAATGCTCATCAAATAGTAGCTTTCCCTGATATTACTGTTTTCTTTTGACAGAGGTAACAAAAGGTAGGTGCCTTCTGGAGTGACCAACTAGTCCTCCATGTTTGCCCTGGACTTTTCTACCCCCTTTCAAAACTGAACATTTCACTTCCAGGAAACACCCTCAGTCCTGAGAAAATTGGACTTTTTCTTGGTCCTAGTCTGTGGGAAGCTGAGTTTTCAAAACTTTAAGTTTCATATATAGAGTTTTAAGTGCCGTTGTCACCAATTTCGTCATCATGCCCTTGGGTGGCAATAGCTCTGACCTAGTAGTACCATGACAAAGCTTCCACTCAGACATGTGACATGTGCAGGCCCAAGTTTGAGTCCCATGTCTACCATCTTGGCCAAATCATTTACCTTCTCAGAACCTCAGTTGGAAAATGAGCCTAAATAAATCTATTGCAAATACTTCTGATACTTAAAAAAAATTAGCTAGGGTGTGCTGGCCTATTAATTATTGTGGAGATTGTTTCATTTGGTGGTGGTATAGACTGATTCTGGAAGCCACTCATAATCCCGTGGGCTGAGAGGGAGTTGTCCCTGAAAGTCAAGGGGTCCTGAGCACTATTATTGCACAGATACAGTGTCTTGGCCATTGCCAGGGGCTTGGGGACCCCTGATCTGCACTGACTTCAGGCTGGACTATCAGGGAATTCATGGATATCAAGTAGAGGCTCTCCTTGTGGTGGTTAAGCAAGCCTGGTTGTATTTGACTGAGAGCAAGGAAGAGACAGGAAAGGAGAAAGGAATAGGGGAGGAGGAGGTGGAGGAGGAAGTGTGTGTGTGTGTGTGTGTGTGTGTGTGTGTGTGTGTGTATGTGTGTGTCTGTGACCAGTAACTCCTATCTCCACCCCCTCAGGTCTTACCTGGAAATTCTGACCATCCTCAGGTTTTGTGTCCATCACTAGGTGTTGGGTCTGTCTTGCCTATTTGGTTTGCTTCCCCTTCTTTTCCTCAAGAGGACTTGCTATGGGGCACCTGGGTGATGCAGTTGGTTAAGTATCTGACTCTTGATTTCAGCTCAGGTTGGGGTCTCAGGGTCATGGGATTGAGCCCCATGTTGGGCTCTGTGCTCGAGGTGGAGTCTACTTGGGAGTCTCTCCCTCTCTCTCCCTCTGCCCCCACCAACCTCTAAAACACATAGATAAATCTTTAAAAAAAAACAAGAGGACTTGCTACAACCTCAGTATTCTTCCTCCTCTGTAACAGCAGCATGGACTAAAGAGTTGGGGCTGGAGCAACCCGTTGTCAGGAACAGGAGCCAGGGAGAGCTGTGGGCTTTTCATGTGTAGTATCTCCTGGGACCTAATCCCCAATCTCCTAGTTAGAGACAAGATGGGGCAAATGTCCAACCTCCCAGCTGGCCCTTCTGGGCCCTAGATTTGTGAGTCCCAGCAGTGTCAGGAGCACCTTTGTCTCAGAGTGACCACATATGTCTGTGACTTCTGAGAATCCCACACCTGCTACCCTTGCCCTGGGCACAGGCAGGGGAGAACTCTATCTCCTCCTTCCCCAACCTGCCATGGAGTTTACACACTCTAATCAGATTCCAATCCTTTTAAAGAAAACCTATACTTTCTCAGAAAATCATAATAATAAATGAATTGGACAGGTTTGGGGTAGGACACGCTACACAATCATTGTCTTCAAATTCCTACTGTTCTGTACATAGAAAGAGTGAACAGACTTGTTCCCTATAACTCCAGAGGTGAGAGAGATGGATCATCTATAAATATCTGCCGAAATAGTAGAGGCTTCTGCATGCAAGGTTACTTTAAATTTCTTAAATTGTGAAATACATCATATATAAAACACAGCATGCAAAACACGTAAGACCATTTTCTTACAGTTTTACCAGCTATGTGTATATGTGTGAATCATGTATTGTTTTTATTTGCCTATTTTTGTCTTTTACATGAACGGAACATTTACCTTCTTTCACTCAATTTTATGTTTTTTTTTTTTTTTTAAGATTTTACTTATTTATTTGAGAAAGAGAGAGAGAGTGAGAGAGAGCATGAGAGGGGAGAAGGTCAGAGGGAGAAGCAGACTCCCCGCAGAGCCGGGAGCCTGATGCAGGACTCTATCCTGGGACTCCGGGACCATGACCTGAGCCAAAGACAGTTGCCCAACCAACTGAGCCACCCAGGCACCCGTCAATTTTATGTTTTTTTAAAAAAATTGTTTTCTATGGTCAAATAATCTTCAACAAAGCAGGAAAGAATATCCAGTGGAAAAAAGACAGTATCTTCAGCAAATGGTGTTGGGAAAACTGGACAGCCACATGCAGAAGAATGAAACTGGACCCTTACACCATACACACAAATAAACTCAAAATGGATGAAAATCCTAAATTTGAGACAGGAATCCATCAAAATCCTAGAGGAGAACATAGCAACCTCTTTGAGCTCAGCCACAACAACTTATTTGCCAGACACATCTCCAAAGGCAAGGGAAACAAAAGCCGAAATGAACTGTTGGAACTTCATCAAGATAAAAATCTTTTGCACAGCAAAGGAAACAGGGAAGCATATGGAATGGGAGAAGATATTTGCAAATGTCTTATCAGTAAAGAGCTATTATCTAAAATCTATAAAGAACTTGTCAACACCCAAAAAACCAACAAAAAAAAATCCAGTCAAGAAGTGGAGAGAAGACATGATCAGACATTTCTCCAAAGAAGACATACAAATGGCCAACAGACACATGAAAAAAGGCTCAAAAGCACTCGGCATTAGGGATATACAAAACCATTGGGTGTTATATGCAACTAATGAATTGTTGAACACTATATCTGAAACTAATGAGGTACTATGTATCAGCTAATCGAATTTAAATGAAGAAAAAAAAAGATACCATAAAAAGAACCACAGTGAGATACCATCTCACACCAGTCAGAATGGCTAAAATTAACAACTCAGGAAACAACAGATGTTGGCAAGGATGCAGAGAAAGGGGAACCCTCTTACACTCCTGGTGGGAATATAAACTGGTGCAGTCACTCTGGAAAATGGTATGGAGGTTCCTCAAAAAGTTAAAAATAGAACTACCCTATGTCCCAGCAATTGCACTACTAGGTATTTATCCAAAGGATACAAACAGTGATTCATCGCAACAATGTTCACAATAGCCAAACTGTGGAAAGAGCCAAGATGTCCATCAGCTGATGAATGGGTAAAGAAGAGGTGGTATATATACACAACGGAAGATTACTCAGCCATCAAAAAGGATGGATTCTTGCCATTTGTAATGGTGTGGATGGAGTAGAGGGTATTATATGCTAAGTGAAATAAGTCAGTCAACGAAAGACAAATATCAGATGATTTCACTTATGTGGAATTTAAGAAACAAAACAGATGAGTGTAGGGGAAGGGAAGAAAAACAAAATAAGATGACATCAGAGAGGGAGACAAACCATAAGACTCAACTCTTGGAAACAAACGGAAGGTTGCTGGAGGGGAGGTGGCTGGGAATATAGGGTCACTGGGTGATGGGCATGAAGGAGGGCACTCGATGTAGTGAGCACTGGGTGTCATACACAACTCATGAATCACTAAATTCTACCTCTGAAACTAGTAATACACCATGTATAAATTAAGTTGAATTTAAATTAAAAGTTAAAAAATTATTTACATGTAGTTGACACATAATGTTACATTAGTTTCAGGTGTACAACAATGATTCAACTGCTCTTTATGTCATGATGGGCTCACTACCAGTGCAGCTACTGTCAGCATACAACACTATTACAATACCACTGACTACATTCCCTATGCTGTGCCTTCTATTCGTGTGGATTTTTCATTTCATAACTGGAAGCCTGTACCTCCTACTCCCCTTCACCCATTTTGCCTGCTCCCTGCCTCCCTTGCCTCTGGCAACCATCAGTTTGTTCTGTATTTATAGTCTGATTCTGCTTTTTGTTTGTTTAGTCATTTGTTTTGTGTTTTAGATTCCACATGTAAATGAAATCATATGGTATTTGTCTTTCTCTCTCTGGCTTATTTCACTTAGTGTATACCCTGTGGGTCCATCCATGTTCAATTTTATGTTTTTGACATTCATTCATATTGATACTTGTAGCTACAGGTTATTCTTTTCCACTGATGCATAAGAAGGGGTCACACTGTCCTACCTAATATCTTTAGGGCTTTTCATTTTGGAATTCAGAACCTTTCTCATTTTAGATATATAAGATTATACATATTTATGATGATTTGATATGCATATACTTTGTAGAATGATGACCCCAATAAACATATCCATCACCTCACAGAATTACCATTTTTGTTTTGTGGTGAGAATGCTCAAGATTATTTACTCTCCAGCAAATTGCAAGTGTGTAATAAAGTATTGTCAACCATCATCACCATGCTGTATACTAGATCCCAGAATTTACTCATTTTATAGCTGAGAGCTTGTACTCTTCGAAGGTCCACTTAATCATCCACCATACCTTTTCTTTTCCTCTCCAGGAAGGTGGCTACATTTCCCCCCTCCCTCTTTTATATCCAATTCTCTTAGTTCCTCCTGGATAAAGGTATATTTTTCTCCCAACTTTTCCTCACTTGACTCCTATACACCCCACAGCTTTAGATTATATTTCAGGAGTTGGAAGTGCCGAATAGCATTCCTCATGAAGATTCTCTTTGATAGTGAGATTCTGGGCTGGAGGGAGGAGGGATGGAGAAAGGAGGCTGGGGGGGACATTTTGTTATTGTGGATATTGGGGAGGCCTTTTCTGTACTGACTGGAATTCTTAAGAAAGTTAACAGCATAGTGGTAAGGACCTAAAGACAGAATCATTTATAGTGAAACAGTTGGAAACACTGAAATAATTTCAGGAGACACTTAGACTGAACTCACTTTGAGGATGTGTGATAATTTCCACCTTATTACAAATCTTCAGATGTTATCTGGGAAGGGTCCATGGACACACTTTCATCAAGTTTTGATATAGTGTCTGAAATTTATCTGAGGCTTGCTATATGCAAGACACTGTCTCAGAGACTTAAAACAGAAATAATATATATTTTAGGACACTTATTACATCATTTAATTCCCACAGCAGTCTACTTTTCATATGAAAACTGAGGTACAGAGGGGTTAATGTACTTGCCCAAGATCATGGGGTTGGTAATGGTGGATTTGGGCTTCTAGGCCAAGTAGTATAATCTCAGAACTAGGGAGCAGAAGCTCAGAGGGGTTAGGTAAATGATTCAAAGTGACTAAACTTAGAATTTTTCCTTTGACACCCACAACCATGTAGTGAGATTATTTATTGAATCCATTATGTAGATGAGGAAAATGAGAGTTCAGGGCATTTCATGGCTTGATTATGGTCACACAATTTGTGAGATCAAGCTGCAACTTAAGTTTTCACTCTGAATCTTAGGAGCTTATTACTATGCTGGTGAAGCTGCCTTCTCTGACAACTATGTGAACAGCTTTGGAGAGGTTATGAGCTGTTCTAAAGGTAATAGGAAAACCCATTAGCCAGACCCAAGGAGTTTGTGCATGAGATGAATGACTCTTATGATGACAATATTGACTTATTGAGGCTTCATATGAGATTAAAAAAACATCACAACAGAAGTTATTCCAGCTTTTCTTCAGGATACTTTTTTACACAACACGGGTTATGTCTGTGACTCATATGAGCCAGAGACTACAAAAGAAAAAAAAAGGAAACTGTGTGTCTGATACAGTAAGATATCAATATCTGTGTCTCATTTTATTTATTTTTACCAAAAGGTATAATAACCTTCTATTGCAATTGTCTCATTTCCACTTATTGGACTGTGGCTAATTTTGACACAGAGCTATGGTTGATATATCTTTGCAATATTTTCATAATTCAACACAGTTCTTGGCACACAACAGGTGTTTCATGGGTTCTTGTTGAATGAATGAATGGGTTTTGCTATTCTGCCCTTCTGATCAGCTTTTTCAAGGCCTGCTTCATGTCCTTGTTCCTAAGACTATAGATAAAAGGGTTCAGCATGGGAGTAACTACTGTATAGATGACAGTGACCACACGGTCCTTTGTCACTGAGTAGGTGGATGAAGGGCGAATGTACACAAATATTATGGTTCCATAGAATAGTGCCACAACCGTGAGGTGGGATCCACAGGTGGAGAAGACCTTGTACCTGCCTCCCCCGGAAGGGACCCTCAGAACGGCACGGGTGATGAAAACATAAGAGACAATGATCAAGATGAAGGGACTCATGATCACAAAGGAGCCCTCTGTGAAGGCCAGAAGCTCATTGACGGAGGTGTCAGAGCAGGAGAGCGTCAGCAGTGGCTGGACGTCACAGAAGAAGTGGTGGATGACGTTGGGCCCACAGAAGGAGAGGTGGGCCATGAGAATCGTGTGAGTGAGTGAGTGGAGGTGGGACAGCACCCAGGATGACATCACCAGCAGAAGACAACGCTGGGGGCTCATGGTTGTGGTGTAATGCAGCGGGTGACAGATGGCAGTGTAGCGGTCAAGAGCCATGGCAGCCAGGAGGAAGCTGTCAGTGATCCCAAAGGCCACAAAGAAATACATCTGTGTGAGGCACTGGGCAAAGGGGACCTTCTTGTTCTTGCTCAGCATACTTGCCAGCATCCTTGGCACAATAACACTTGTAAAGCAGATGTCCACCAGGGAGAGGTTGGAAAGGAAGAAGTACATGGGGGTATGGAGGCGGGCATCCCCCCGGATGGCTGCAATGATGACTGAGTTGCCAGCCACGTTGACCAGATACATGGTGAGGAAGCTGGCAAAGAGCCACCCCTGCTCTTTGGGGTCACTGGTCAGTCCCAGGAGGAAGAATTCAGTCATATGGCTCTGGTTTCCCCTCAGCATTGCTTTCCTGTAAGTAAAAAATATGGAGGAATGTTTGGTGTATGTCCTGGCTTGGTGTCTTCAGTCTGGTAGAGGAGATATCTTATAACTTGTTCCAACTTGTGCCCTGCAGAAAGGAAGTTCTTATAGCCCACCATGCATTTTATATGACTTCACAGAATTGGTGTTGGCTACCTCGATTTCAATTCCAACTTTGCATCTGACTAATTTTGTGGACTTGAACATGGTACTTCATCTTTTGTTTTTTATTCAAGAGACAAAATGTGTACTACCCATGTTCTTAGGCTATTCTGACAATATGTGGTAACGACCTTTGGAAAAATGTTCAGAAAGCAATCATTTCGCTTCATTTCCCAAGTCGTATCTAAGACATATATGTTGCTTTGTTTGGCCTCAAGCGGTTTTTTTTTTTTTGGTTTTTTTTTTGCTTTTTTTTTTTTGAGAAGGAAGAAAGAAGGTGGGAAGGGGCAGTGGGAGAGGGAGAGAGGGAGAATCTTAAGCAAGCTCCAAGCCCAGCATGGAGCCCAACATGGGGCTCCATTTCACAGCCCTGAGAGCATCACCTGAGCCATAATCAAGAGTCGGGCGCTTAATTAACTGATCCACCCAGGCGCCCCGGGCCTCAGTTTCTGATCAGCCTGCTAACCTCTAGTTCCTTCTACCTGGTGCTTCTTGCCAGGATTTCTATCTTCTGCTTCCCCAGTGTGAGGAAGGTAGGGTATCCTAAGTTCTCCCTGTACCAATCACATAACTACTATAGAGATTATATTCTTGGATCCAACCTTTCTTGAAAAATAAAAGTGGTTTTGGAATGCATTTGAGAATTTAATTATGGGCGAGAAGGTCAGACTAGGAGTGCTTGGGACCTGGAAATCTGACATGTCCATCAGGGTGTGGAACTGTCAAAGGTGAGTGAGAAGTTGGAGAACTGTCTCTAGTAGGGGGAGCATAGTTACCTAACATTGAACTTGGTGGTTTAGGGAGGTGAGTGGCATCAATAAGGCACAGAGGAACTGAAGCATGAGTGCCCTTATAGGCAAGAAGAGTCTAAGGGGTGGTAATGTGGGCAATGGAAATGTGGGAAGATGCAATATTCTGGAAAAAACACACTGAGAGGTATGCACAGAAAGGTGCTGAGATTCAGGAATGGGTCCTCCCAAAAGGAAAGAGCCAAGGCTCCAGCCTGGCTAGTCATTTATCTACCAATGTAAAGATTCAGTTGAAGTGGGGCAAGACAAGGAACCATTGGGACATAGAATTAGAACCAGCCAGCAGCCACCTGGGTTGATAGCGAGATGCTGAGTCACAGAATATATACTCAATATGTCCACCCTGCCTAAGGATAGGATTGGCTTCGGAGAAAACAGCGGAAAAGAGAGACTAGAAGTAGTGGTAGTAATCCTAGGTAAGGGAGGGTAGAATTAGGGATGCAATTTGATTTGGAGAAGTCCATATCCTATACTCCTTTGTGTTCTCACCATCTTTCTGGTACTTTTGACAATGAGTCAGAAACAAACTAAGTACTAATGATGTGTTTTTAATGCTTAGTTATCTTGAATGAAAGTGGTGGCCCTCCTTAGGAGAACTCAGGCTTTTTTTGTTTTCCTTTTAGCATCTTAACAGGTGCATGCATACAGCAGCATTGTTTTCTGAAGTGTTTCCTTCCTCTCTGAGATACTTGGTGCTCAGAAGGTCTGAATTGGATTCTTCCACTAGGCAAGGGCCCACCAAGGCCATCCATACAGCATCTGGATAGGTCCTTGGTGAAAGTGCTACCAAGGCAGGGTTCAAGTCTGTTTTTGCTTCCCACTGTTTTCCACCTGGCTCATGTAGTTGTGTAATAAATATTGGCCAACAGATTGAACCAGAAATGTCATCCCTGACCACTCCTGGTAAGACTGTGGGTTTTAAATTCGTAACTGGAAGACTAGACTCCTAGAATCAGGAGAGGTGATGGAAAAAAACTCATGATTAGGAAATTAGTTCTGGTTCAGATATTGGAACCAGAGTGGTTCAGATAATAACCCTTGGAAATGGGGAAAATAAAATGTCATGTCTTGAAGTTTACTGTTAAGTTCAAATAAGACAACATATCTGAAAAAGTATTTGAGATCTACAATATTCTATGTATATGTTGCTTATACTATGAATGATACTTCTTGTTAGTATTCTGTACCTAATTGTGTTCAGCTGAAAAATAATAGATGTAATCTAGAGGAAACCAGGCAAAGGGTAAGGGGTGGGTAAGCCAGGGTAGTGTGTTTTGGAGGGGGAACTGGTCACTGGGAGGAGGATGACAGAGTGACAGGGTTCAGACTCAGGACAAATTGGCCTTTCCTGGGAAAAGAGGGAAAAGGAACAAAGTCCTTAAGGATTTTCTGTTTAGGATAATTCTTATTGGAGTGTGTAGTTTTCTATGGCTATTATAACAAATTACTATTAACTTAGTAGCTTAAAACAACACAAAATTTTATTTCACAGTTCTGTAGGTCAGAAAGCTGAAAAAATCAAGATGTTGACAAGGCTACTTTCCATTCTGGAGACTCCACAGAAGAATCCAGTTCCTTGCCTTTTCCAGCTTCTAGAAATTGCACATTCCTTGGTGAGTGGCTCCCTCCCTCTGTCTTCAATGCCAGCAAGGATGGGTGAGTCCTTCTTATGTTGCCATCTCTCTGGTTCTCTTTTGCCTCATCCGTCCGCATTTAAGGACCCTGTGATTACACTGGGCTCATTTGGGTAATTGAGGATAATCCCTTTATTTTAAGGTTTTGGACTTCTGGCTTCCAGAACTGTGAAAGAATAAATTTCTGTTGTTTTTAGCCATCAAGCTTGTGGTAATTTGTTGTAGGAGCCCTAGGAAACTATATAGGAATCCTAACGAAATATCAATGAAATAGACCCCTTGGCAAGAAAAATCACGAGAAGGCATTTGGGGGAAATTGGAAGGGGAGGTGAACAATGAGAGACTATGGACTCTGAAAAACAATCTGAAGGGTTTGAAGAGGTGGGGGGGCGGGAGGTTGGGGGAACCAGGTGGTGGGTATTAGAGAGGGCATGGACTGCATGGAGCACTGGGTGTGGTACAAAAACAATGAATACTGTTATGCGGAAAATAAATTAAAAAAATGATTTAAAAAAAGCATGAAAAAAAATCATCAAGATAGGAGAAATTATTTTAGGCATTAGAGATAATTAGTCTTCTACAATAGAAAATTTTATGAAAAATTTAAACGAAATGGGTACATTCTTCTAGAAATATATAAATTGTACAAGAATTATTTGAATAGACTAATGAATTATTGAGAAAGTATAAATGGTAGTCAGAAGCCTTCCCTTTCAAAATATCTGGCCCAAATGACTTTAAGTTAAGTTCTGCCAAACTTTCAAAATAGCTAATTCTATTTTATGCAAATTGTTCCAGAAACTAGTAAACAGAGGGAAGAGGGTAACCTTCTGGCCCATTTTATAATGTTAGTGTAATACTGAGTCCAAAACCAGAATAAAAATAAGAAAAGAAAACTCTAAGTCCATTTTGTTTATGAACATAATCTTAAATATGTAAAATCTTAAATAAAGCAATTATTAAATGAATCCAAGATAGTACTAAAAATATTAGATCATGAACAAGTGGGATTTGTCCCAGTAATGGAGATTTCACAAAACTCCATCAAATACTTCTTCATGTTAATAAGAGAAAGGGGGATAATATTGCATGATAATTTTTATCAAAACAGAACAAGAATTTTGCAAAGTTCAACATCTGTTTACACTGACCTCTGTTAGAAAACTAGGAACAGGGAATATTCTTAATTTGCTAAAAGCTACCTACACCCAAACCCTACACTAAATGGATAAACCTTAAATGTATTCCTTTAAAGATGAGAAGCAAGACTATGATATCCATTACCACCACAAATGTTAAACATACTATTGGAAATTCTGTCTAACACTCTAAGAAAAGAAAAACATGGTAAAGGGATGGAAGGAAAAAATATAAAACTCATTATTTAAAGAAGATAGGATTATCTTGGAAAAAAAGAATAGAATCAATTGAAAAACTATTAGAACCAATAAGTGAGTTCAGCAGAGTGGCTGGATACATGATCAACTTAAAAAATCCATAGCATCTCTCTGGAATAGAATATAAATAACCAATATAATAGACTAGAAATAACTAATCAGAATATGTACTAATAAATAAGATGTTATTCACTGTAGTAGAACAAACTCTAAAGCTCTAGGAATTTATCTAAGAATAGACAAAACTACCATGCAAAGTCTAATAGAGTGTATAGACGATTAAAATAAGTGGAAAGAAATCCATCTTCTTGGATGGAATGAATAATATTACAAAGATGTTATTTCCCACATTAATCTGTAAGTTTAGTTCACTCTCAATGAAAATATCTGTTGGTTTTTTTTTTTTAAGATTTTATTTATTTATTTGTCAGAGAGAGAGAGGGAGAGAGAGCGAGCACAGGCAGACAGAATGGCAGGCAGAGGCAGAGGGAGAAGCAGGCTCCCTGACGAGCAAGGAGCCCGATGTGGGACTCGATCCCAGGACTCCAGGATCATGACCTGAGCCGAAGAAAGCTGCTTAACCAACTGAGCCACCCAGGCGTCCCTCTGTTGGTTTTTTTAGAGTCACTGATAAATTTAGTCTCAAATTTACATATAACAATAAAGATCAGGAAATAGCTAAGTCAAACTTGAAAATAGAAAGAAAAAGAGGGCATTTATCTTATTAGAGATTAAGAACAACAGACATCCATAATAATAAAAATAGTGTGGTTTTGGTGCAAGAACTGGTAAGAGACCAATGGGAAAAACTAGATAGCTCAGAGAGAGACCTATATTTATATAAGAACTTAATACAGAAAAATGGTGGTACTAAAAACCAATGGGGGAAAGGATAGACTGTCTGGAAGTATTGGGAACACTGGCTCACTATTTTGAAGATTATAAAAAAATACTATCTAATATCATGTATAAAGGTGGAATCAGATGGATTGTGAACTTGTCTGTGGTAACCCATGAATCTATCAAGTTAATAGAAAAAAACTGTAGGAGACTATCTATGAACTAGACGGGGCAGAACTTCTTAAATAAGACACTTAACCTTAAAAAAGGCAAAAATAAGTTTCAGCATAATTATGAATAAAGCTAACAGACATGAAAGGTTGGGAGATAATATTTACAATGTGTAACAGTTGAGGTACGAATGGGTGTTACAGACAATGATCACTTTCACATCAGAAAGAGAAATCTATGAATCCCAGTAGAAAAATGAGCAAGAAAACCAAAGGGCCAATAAGCCCATGAAGAAATGCTCAAATCCATTGGTTATCAGAGAAATGGCAAAATAAACAATGAGATTTCACTTTACATTTGTTAGCCTGGCAAACATTGGAAAGGAGAATAAAGACAACTCTTGCAAAGGGATGTGGCAATGTAGGGATCGTTAGGTACTGCTGATTGGATTGTAAAGCTGGTACTTATCAAACGATAAACTTGTAACACAATGCTCAGAGAACAAACCAGCATGTTTCTAGCCAAGTGAATGAATATCCCATGGCCCTACAATCCTGCTCCTAGACAGATATCCCAGAGAGACTGGTACATAGGCAAATAAAAGTTTGTGGAGGAGAATGTGTCTGCAGTGTCAGTTGCAGTGATGGGGAATTTGTAGCAACCTGATTGCCTATCACTAGGCTGGGAAACGTGATAGGAGCACACCGTGGGTATAGAGCAGCTGTCTAGAAATGACTTACTAGAATTCCTCATAGCCACACTGATAGATTTTAAAGATATAATCTGAGGGGCAAAAGTAAGAAAACGAATGAGATCTATAACACAAGATGTTTTATATAAATTAAAAATGCAACAAAAATGGTAATCACTCCATGATGTGTACATAAATCAGTACATCACGTTGTATACCTCAAAAATAATTAAAAAATGCAATGAAATAACAAGGGTATCCGTACACAAAGTTGAACACTAAGCATATTGGAATGGAGGAGGGCAGCAGTGGGGAGTGGGTATAAGTGTTCATGAGTGAGTGAGGAGGCAAACAAATAAAAGAAAAAGGGGCCCAGTGTTGGCAATATGCCATGAGCTGGGGAATGTGATTAAGTCAACCCTTTGCATCTGAAGTCTGTGAATAAGAAAAAGAATATCAAGTCTTAAATAAAACTCAGGGATTTCTCTTCCTTTCTACTCATCAGAGTGCGAAATATTGCCAGTAAAATGGAGTCCGCTATCTCCTAAATTGTGCCCCCTGTCCCTTTGCAATGCAAATTGGGTAGGTCCATACATCTTGGATTGAAATGCAAGAGCTAAGCATTCTGCTAAACCTGGCAGTACCAGCATCCTGTTATCGGGCTTTTCTCTTTGTTAATGATGTTAGGTATGCTTTTCTTTCATGAGTTGATGGATTGATTTATAATTCACTTAACAAATTTTCACCAAGTGCCTGGAGACAACATAAGCATTGGGAATACAGAAGAATCAGATACCATGATAGCACTTCTGATGTTTGAAAACAATGACAATGTCCCTAGGTTTATTCTGTGGCTGAAATTCCCCCAGTTCTTTCCAATCCTTACCCAACAGGACTTGGAATTAAATCATCCCACCATCTGCAGTCCTTTTTGAGCTTCTGGCTGGCATGGCTAAAGCTTCCTGTGCAATGGTCAAGTATTTCCTTTTAGAATGTAAATTCCTAGGGGACATTTGTTAAATTCTAGGTTGTTGGAGATGGAAGTAATCTTAGAATTTACCCATTTTGTAAGTTTCCAAACTGCTTCTCTGGGGACTCAGGGGCTCCCCAAGAGGGACTGGGAAGCTGAGGGGAAGGCTGAATGGGAGGTTCTCTGGGTCTCTTTCTCTAATCAGAGCGATTCTGCTATCAGTGTGTTTTACAGATTGAATTACTGCATATGAGACTCTTGACTCCGGGAATCAATCTGAGGGTTTTGGAAAGGGAGGTGGGTGGGAGGATGGGGTAACTGGGTGATGGTGTGTATTTAAAGAGGGCACATGATATGATGAGCACTGGGTGTTGTACTGAACTAATGAGTCATTGAACATTATATCAAAAACTAATGATGTGCTATGCCTGGACTAATTGAACTAAAAAAAAAAAAGAAGTATTATGAAGATGTAGTTGAAAACAGTGTGCTCATTTCATGTAGGGAAAACTTGAGGCCCAGAGAGCAAGTGATTTACCCAATACCACAGTCTCCCTTACCAGTCTCCTGTGTCATCTCATGGCCCATGCTATTCTGAAGATGCTCAGAGGTCAGAGTGAGACCACAGAATCTGGAGCCTTCCTCAGCAGGGCTGGCCTTGGGGACAACCAGGGGCCAGGCTGGGTCTCCCTGACAGCATCAGAGCAGCTACATCTGTTTCATTCAGTGCAGGACTTCTTTCCTTGGGGTCTTACCCACCAGTAACAAATCCTTCCTGTGTTAAATAAATGGAGAAGGAGAAACAGAGGAGTGTGGAGACCATGGCATTGGACGCTTAGGCATATGACCTGATCTGTGGTTTTAGCTGTGCTGAGCCTCAGATTTTGTTCTTGTAAAAAGAGGATGTAAGATGTCATACAACATGATTCCTTTTTTGTAATGCTCCAGGGTTTATAGGACTTGGACATAGTGATGGGATGGAAGGTAATAGCTACTTACTCAGAAGACGGCTGGTGACTTCCAAGATGGACATTCATGAGTCCAGGCATCTTCTTCTCAGCCTCAGGGGCCTTGGTGATTAATGTGGACATGCGGACTGGGGAGATAGAGCTCTCGTATCAAGCAAGGAAGGATATAATCCGAACTTGGTGTGGGAGCAGACAGGATTCACTACACCCTAAATGTTGTGTATGTGACTGTCATCTCAGATACTTTTCTTCCTTGAGAGAAGTAGTCTTTCAGTGTAGACTCATGCATCTGGAACCCAGGATTTTCTCCCATCTCCAGCTGCCATCATTGGCCTCTGCTGATGTACTCAAATGATGAAGGGTGAAGACCTGGAAGGAGGTGATTGCCTTTCATGTAAATCATCCCAAGGAGGCAGACAGACTTTCCATCCACTGCCCCGGGGGGAGCTCATTAAGAAGGAAGACTTGGGAAAACAGTAGAGACTAAGGAATCTCTACATTCCAGGGAGACAAGTTTCTTTGAATCTCACATAATTAGTGGCTTGTTACTATTGTGATTTTGAGGCGATTGAGGTAGGTAAATAGAGAAGCCTTGGACCTGGGGCCATCCCTGGGATGCTGGGGAGTGATGTGTGGTGCCATGGAAAGGATCTTAAGAGTGAAGATTCTTGGGTTCTAGTCAGCCAGTGAGTGGTTGTGATTTGGAGCAAACACTTAGCCTCTCTAATTTTAGGTTTGTCATCTAGATTTTAGTACCTGTATGGCAGAGGGGGTTGCCTGGAGAATTAAATTAACTCAAGAATATATTAAGAATAATAATACTACTAAATTTTTCAAATGCTTGTATAACATTTCACGGTGGGTTTTTTTGTTGTTTTTTGTTTTATTTTTATTTATTTTTTTTTTATGTAGCTCTTCAAGTGCAGTGTTCTTGTTTTTGCAGATGAGGGAAATGAGGCTCAGTCTTACTGAATAACTTCTCGAAAGTTTCATAACTGGGAAGTGCTAAGGCTAAGTTCAAATTCAGGGTTGTCTCACTCTTATATTCCACACATATTCTACTTTGTTATGTGGAGACTACACCTGGGAAGTTCTTTCATGGTTTCCTCTCATTTTCTCCTCCAAGGTGCTAGGCCATCTTCCGATGTTCTACAAATTTATCTACTTACCTCCCCATTCTGGTGATCCTGACCAGACTCATCCTAGTCTAGTGAAATGGCTCATTAAAGGGTAGGGCCCTGTCTTCTTTTGAGTTCACCAATGCATCCCCTCAATGTCTAGCAAAGTCTGGCCCATAGTGGGCATTCAAAACCATTTGTTAAATAATATACCAGGCACAATATTTCTTTTAGAAATTTTTGTACAGAAATTAAAAAGTAATTCCAAACCAGAACAAAATCTTGTTGCTGTGCTACCAAAACAATAATTATATTTATAAAGTGTTCTAAGATTTCAGATAAAGGAATATATTATGCCCAGGAACAGCAAACAGGAGGACTCAAAGAGGGACTCCTACCATATCTGATGTAATGCAGCCATTGCATCAATCAGCTTCTCAGGATGAAAAAGCCAGGAAATACTCTGAAAGTGCTTTTGTCTTTTTAAATTTTTAACTTTTATTCTTCTAAATTATGTTCTTTTTTTGATATTTTGTTGTTATTTAAAGGATGAAAGAATATTTTAACTGAATACTACAGTGACACTTGAGAAGAAATTTAGGTTAACATGGAACATTTGTTAATGGGAGAACTTATTAGGGGCTAAGGCTTATTGAAGGAGTGTTGATCCTCCTGCCAAATACTGTCATATCCCTCAACTGATATGGCATAAACTTACTGGGTTTATTCTATGCATTTATTTTATTTTATTTTTTTATAATTTTTTTGCACTGTATTTATTTATTTATTTATTTTTAAATTTTTTCTTTTTTCAGCGTAACAGTATTCATTATTTTTGCACCACACCCAGTGCTCCATGCAATCCATGCTCTCTCCAATACCCACCACCTGGATCCCCCAACCTCCCACCCCCTGCCCCTTCAAAACCCTCAGATTGTTTTTCAGAGTCCATAGTCTCTCATGGTTCACCTCCCCTTCCAATTTCCCTCAACTCCCTTCTCCTCTCCATCTCCCCTTGTCCTCCATGCTATTTGTTATGCTCCACAAATAAGTGAAACCATATGATAATTGACTTTCTCTGCTTGACTTATTTCACTCAGCATCATCTCTTCCAGTCCCGTCCATGTTGCTACAAAAGTTGGGTATTCATCCTTTCTGATGGAGGCATAATACTCCATAGTGTATATGGACCACATCTTCCTTATCCATTCGTCTGTTGACGGGCATCTTGGTTCTTTCCACAGTTTGGCGACCGTGGCCATTGCTGCTATAAACATTGGGGTACGGATGGCCCTTCTTTTCACTCCATCTGTATCTTTGGGGTAAATACCCAGTAGTGCAATGGCAGGGTCATAATTTTTTTAAATTTATTTTCAGCGTAACAGTATTCATTGTTTTTGCACCACACCCAGTGCTCCATGCAATCCGTGCCCTCTCCAATACCCACCACCTGGATCCCCCAACCTCCCACCCCCCGCCCCTTCAAACCCCTCAGATTGTTTTTCAGAGTCCATAGTCTCTCATGGTTCACCTCCCCTTTCAATTTCCCCCAACTCCCTTCTCCTCTCTAACTCCCCTTATCCTCCATGCTATTAGCCAACATATATAGTACATCATTAGATTTTGATGTAGTGTTCAATGATTCATAAGTTGGCTTTGTCTTTAGTTATGTTGCTTCTTTGGTTAAAACCTTCAGTTCATTTACTCATTCAATACTATATTGGATTCTAGAAATAAAGAAATCAGTCACACCAAGTGAATTCCTATACGTACATTCTAGAGGGGAGAGAGACATGTCATTACAACATGGAGCAATATTATAGAATAGGAGTATGTAGGAGTTTTAAGAGTAGGGAAGAATGAGTATTGAATTCATGGTCAGGTGAGGCTGGGGGTTAGAGATGGGTTGAGAAAAGCATCTCCAGTAGAAATGACCCTTGAGCTGATTCTTGAAAGTGTAAGTAAAAGATGGCTGAAGAGTCAACGGTAGAAGAACGTTTAAGGCAGAGGGACCACCTTGCAGGCAGACATACTGTGTCTGGGGATCTGAAAATAGCCATGTGACTCGAGTTTAGAGTGAATATGTTGGAGTGAACAGAGATGAGGCTGGAATGTTAGGCTTGCTACACTTATTGAAAATAATTCCAACTCCTTAGCTTGCCAGTCATAGCTTTCCATGAGCTATTCCCATTCCTATTTTTCATCACCTGTCAGTACTTCCTGAGGCCATAGCCAGACTTGGCTTCTTGCCATTCTTAGCACCTGATTGCTATATGGATTTGCACGTGCTGTTCATTTGGCATTTATCTACCTAGCCTCCTCATCTTTGCTTGCCTGGAAAATTTTGTCTTCCAAGTCTAGCCTTCCTCTGCTGTGAAAGCTTGCAATATTTACTCACCTTTAAATATGGCTCATTTGGTACTTCCTTTGATTCATATAGTGATGGCTTTTGCACAGTCACATGGAGACTCCCTTTCTATGTGGAATGCTTTTATTTGTGTTCCGGTTCATTTTCCTTGGTAGATTACCAGCTCTGTGAAGGCAGGACACAGAGTGGGGTGAAGGAGACGCCATAGTTTGGTTCACCGAGTACCTGATCCAATCCCCCTTCTCCTTGCATACCTTCAGAATATGGGCTGTAAAAATTATACATTAGATTTTCAGCCACTCTTTGAGCTGGAGGAGTCAGTCTCAGGCAATGAGAAGATGTAAACATACATTGCTATCCCGTCCCTGTCTTTCTCTTTTTTACAGTTTAGTTGGAGCTGAAGTAGCCATCATATGAGGAGTCAAGAGATTGAGTCATGTACCATCTCTGAAGGCACTGGGGCATGGATCTAATGCTAGCAACCATCTCCTCTGATCTCTTGGGGAGTAGGACATAAACACTCCCTCCCAACTTATTAAGCCATTGTGGTCATGTTTTTCATTTCTTTCAGCCAAATGTGAATACAAATTATACAGAGAACTTTGTGAGAAACTCAGAGAGTTGTAGAGAGATGGATCTAGATGGAGGAGACACATACTTGAGCAGAGTTCATGCTTGGGTGGGCAAGCAGCGTGTGGTAATAGGAGGCTTTCAGGGCAGGTAAAGTATTTGGAGGTGATAGGTAATGGTAATTCTGATAGGTAATTCAGGCAAGTGATATTCTTAGGAAGGTCTAGTAACAGGGAGACTGAATAGTCTACATATTTTGGCCCTTTTTTTTTCTCCCCTTAGTGAATCTCAGCATATTCAGCCCTTTTTCTAGTCTAGGGTAGTAAAGCATTCATATTAGGTGAGATCTTAAGTATCACTGGTCACTGTTTCAACAGTTAATCTTCTCCCATATCATCCATCATTTGCTGGTTCACCACTGTGGTGAAAAGCTCACTTCTGCCCAGACCACCCTATTCATCTTTAGGCAGCACCAAGACTTGTTCAGCTGCATGGGATTGTACCAGGCTTATTGTCTTTCTCGTACCCTGTGATGATGGGTACTGGCTCCTCACCCATGTAAACATTCTCCTTCTCCTAGCTTTGTAGGACCAGCTGCTCTAGTCTCCCTTTGACCTCTCACTTATCTGGTTTACAACTTAATTGCCAAGCAGAGTGATAGACACATCTAGAGTCTAATGAATACTTCAGTATTTATGAGCTAAAATTTTTTTTATTTGTCAGGTATTCTAATTAACTTCAACTCAGAAAAATGATTTCAAGCAATTCTTACTTCTCAGCTTTATTGAGGTGTCATTGACAAATACAATTTTTGTATATTTAAGGTATTCTACTTGATGTTTTGATATATGTATGCATTGTGAAATGATTGCCACAATCAAGCTAATTGACATACTTATCACCTCACATAGTTAGCATTTTTGTGTGCTTGGTGAGAACAGTTAAGATCTACCCTTTTAGCAAATTTCAAGTGTACAGTACAGTACTGTTAAATGTAGTCACTGTGCTCCAAATTAGATCTTAAGAATTTATTCATCTCATATAACCGAAACTTTACACCCTTCGACCAGCTTTGCACAATTCTTACAGTTGTGACATGACCAGTCAAGGTGCATCTAATGATTATCAAGCACATGTTATTTACTCAGTGTCACTAATGGGCCAGGCTGAAAAGCGATGTGCATTTTTCCCACCCACATTTCTTTTGGTGGAACTCAGTTCCTTGGCCATATTTAACTTCTAAGAAAGGCTGGGAAATGTGGGATAGCTGTGTTCACAGGAGGAAAAGGCCAAGGATTTTGAGTGTCATTTGAGTAAGATCTGAATTTAGAGAGCAGAAGTGTTGATATGTGTGAGTATCTGAGGGAAAAGCATTTCAGACAAGAGGAATGGTGAATTCAAAGGGCCTGAGATGGAAGTCATCCATGTTTACTTGAGGAACACCCGAAATCAGTGTTTCTGAGGGAAGTAGGTGAAGAAAGGGCCAAAAGAAGTATCCAAAATTTATAAAGGACTTATTAAAGTCAACACCCCAAAAATAAAAAAATCCAGTCAAGAAATGGGTAAAGGACATGAACAGACATTTCTCCAAAAGAAGACATACAAATGGCCAACAGACAAATGGAAATATAAATCACAGAAATATAAATCCAATCTACAACAAGATACCACTTCACACTGGTCAGAATGGCTAAAATTAACAATTTAGGAAACAACAGATGTTGGCAAGGATGCAGAGAAAGGGGAACCCTCTTACACTCCTGGTGGGAATGCAAACTGGTACAGCCACTCTGGAAAACAGTATGGAGGTTCAGAAAGTTAAAAATAGAGCTACCCTATGACCCAGCACTACTAGATATTTATACAAAGGATACAAACATAGTGATTTGAAGGGGCACATGTACCCCAGTGTTTATAGCAGCAATGTCTACAATTGTCAAAATACGGAAAGGGCCCAGATGTCCATTGACTGATGAATGGATAAAGAAGATGTGATATGTATATACAATGAAATATTAGATATCAAAAAGAATAAAATCTTGCTATTTGCGACAATATGGATGGAAGTAGAGTTTATTATGCTAAGTGAAATAAGTCAGCCAGAGAAGGGCAAATACCATATGATTTCACTCATGTATAATTTAAGAAACAAAACAGATGAACATAGGCTAAGAGAAGGAAAAATAAAATAAAATAAAAACAGAGAGGGAGACAAACCATAAGAGACTCTTAACTATAGGAAACAAACAGGGTAGCTGGATGGGAGGTGGGTGGGGACATGGGGTAATTGTGTGATGGGCATTAAGGAGGGCAATTCATGTAAGGAGCACTGGATATTACATACAGTTGATGAATCACTAAACTCCACCTGTGAAAGTAGTAATATACTTTATGTTAACTAACTTGAATTTAAATAAAATCTAAAAAAAACGGGGGGGCCAGTAGGGTGAGAAGGCAGAAAGGTATGGGGGCCAGATCATGTAGAGTCTAGTATGCTCTTACAAGGACTTGGTTCTTTCTCTAAGTGCATTGTGAAGCTGTTGGGTCATAGTAGGGCTTTGAGCAGAGGAGGGATATGATCTAACTTCTGTTTTTGTTTCCAAAGTTTTATGTGGAAAAGTTTCAAGTTCACAAAAAATGGAAAGAATATTGCAACAAACACTTGTATATCCTTGGCACAGATCCACAGGTTAACCTTTTGGCACAACTGGTTCCTTCCTTTCTATTGCCAATTGATTTTTTGCCGAGCTATTGAGAGTAAGTTGAAGACAACATACCATTTCCCCTTTAGGTACATTCAGCAGGCATCTCCCCTGAAGCCCAAAACAATTGTAACCAAGAAAGTGAACACAGATTCTACATGCCATCCAGTATGCAGGGGTCCAAGTTTTCCAATCTGGACTCTGGTCAGGGTGAATGGATTGCATTGGACTCTTCTGTTTCTTTTGTCTCTTCTAACAAGGGAACAACATCCCCACTTAAAGTTTGTTTGTTTTTCCTGATACTGTCTCTTCTTAAAGAATCCAGGCCAGTTGCCTCACAGAATATTGCACATTCTCTATTTTTCTGATTTTTTGCACGTGATTCAACTTAGGTTAAACATTTTTTAAAAGATTTTATTTATTTACTTGAGAGAGAGAGCATGAAGAGGGGGAAAGAGGGAGAAGGAAAAGCAGACTCCCTACCGAGCAGGGAGCCTGATACAGGGCTCAGTCCCAGGACCCTGAGATCATGACCTGAGCCAAAGGCAGACGCTTAAACAACTGAACCAACCAGGCATCTTAGGTTAAATGTTTTGACCAGAATACTACACAGGAGATCTTGTAGTAGGTGCAAATGGCTCACATCAGTAGGAATCCAATGTTGGGTCCTCCTAGTGCTCATGTGAGTTTGGTAACTTTTAAGATGCTGACCAGCAGATCTGTTATTGTAATTGCAAAATTTTTCCTTTGCAAATTAGTAAGTAATGAGTGGGGTGAGATTTGAGACAGTTTGATTACCCCTTTTTTCCCCAGCAACCTTCTACTGAATGGTTTTAAGCTTAGCTTCAGACTTTTGCCTGAATCAATCATTTTGGGTATTTTACACATATTACTTGTGAAGAAACTGAAGTTGAGTGAAATGACTTTCCTTAGATCAAAGAGCTGTTAAGTAGTAAATCTAGGATTCAAACCCAGAGCTGTTTAACCAAAGTCCATGCTCTTGACCACTGTATTAATTTCCTATTGCTGCTGTAACAAAATACCACAACTTAGTGGCTTAAAATAGCTCAGATACATTCTCTTATAGTTTGAGAAGTCAGAAGTCAAAATTTATAGGGTCATCAGGGCTGTGTTCCTTCTGGAGGCTTCTTTGGAGAGTCTGTTTTCTTGTCTTTTTCAGTTTCTTGAGATTACCTGCATTCCTTGGCTCATGGCCCTTTCTCAGATCACTCCAAGCTCTTGTTTCCATCCTCACATCTACTTCTCTCTCTGATTCTCCTGTATCCTTCTTATAAGGGCTTTTGTGTTTACAGTGGGCCTACCTGCATAATCCAGAATAGCCATCCCATCTCAGAATCTTCACTTGGTCACACCTGCAAAATGCCTTATGCCATATAAGTTAACATATTCATAGGCTCTGGGAATTAGCACTTAGATATCCTCAGAAGCCATTTTTCAGCCTACCACAACCACTCAACAATATTTTTCTCCCACAGTGGTGGTGAATCCTGTTTTCACTTTCTGTTGGGTTTACTCTGAGATGGATCTGAGCTAAAACTTAATTGTAACTTAAATGAAATGATCACCTGACTTTATTTCATAAGCCCCACTCTGATTGATCAACCACAATGGTATTTTGGGTTTGCGGGAATTAGTGTCAGTTTAGAGACAGTGTCTAGTAATTTCCTACAATCCGGGTATTTTCTTTTACAATGCACAGTAAACCTGGTATATAGCTGTGAGTCTCTGTGGGGAAGGCTACTTGGAAGATTTAAGTATACTTTTTTTTTTTTTTTTTTTTTTGGCCCTGGCTCGAGAGTTGGAATTGGCAATGAGCTATGATTTAAGTTATATTGTATGATTTAAGTTAGTCCTTGGTTTATCAGTAAGACTTTGGTGGGCTGCCTATTTGTTTTATTCCTAGGGACACCATAATTCATTAGCTGCTGATTCTATAGGTCATCAGCATATATGCATTCTGATTTTTGATCTCTTTTAACCAGTATAGTAACCATGCCTACCTTGTCTCTGGAGACCAGTGCTACCACCTGTTGACTCCTGCTCTGGGATCCCATCATTTCCATTGACTTCGGGGAGTCCATTTCAGAAGTAACACTTATCACTGCCATATAGAGAACCTCTATGCCATCTCTCACTGTCTATAGAGAATATGCATTACAGAGACTTTCAAGTACCTGTGGTTTCCTCACCAATGTCTTTTTCAAAGCTTTGGTAAAGGAAGTATCCTCTAGACCCTGCAGTGTGATATGTCTTTAACAGGAGGTGATGGGGGGCGCCTGGGTGGCTCAGTAGGTTAAGCCTCTGCCTTCGGCTCAGGTCATGATCTCAGGGTCCTGGGATCGAGCCCCTCATTGGGCTCTCTGCTTAGCAGGGAGCCTGCTTCCACCTCTCCCTCTGCCTGCCTCTCTGCCTACTTGTGCTCTCTCTCTGTCAAATAAATAAATAAATAAATAAATAAATAAATAAATAAAATCTTTTAAAAAAAGAGGAGTTGATGCATATAAATATATTCCTTCTGCTTCAATTTTTTGAAACAGCTTCAGGAGAATAGGTGTTATTTCTTCTTTGAAAGGTTGGTAGAATTCCCCAGGGAATCCATCAGGTCCTGGGCTCTTGTTTTTTGGGAGGTTTTTGATCACTGCTTCAATCTCGTTACTAGATATCGGTCTATTCAGGTTGTCAATTTCTTCCTCGTTCAATTTTGGGAGTTTATAGTTTTCCAGGAATGCATCCATTTCATCTAGGTTGCTTAGCTTATTGGCATATAACTGTTGATAATAACTTCTGATGATTGTTTCTACTTCCTTGGTGTTAGTTGTGATCTCTCCCTTTTCATTCATAATTTTATGAATTTGGGCTTTCTCTCTTTTCTTTTGGATTAGCGTGGCCAATGGTTTATTGATCTTATTGATTCTTTCAAAAACCAGCTTCTAGTTTCATTGATATGTTCTATTGTATCTCTGATTTCTACTTTATTGATCTCTGCTCTAATCTTGATGATTTCCCTTCTTATATGTGGAGTTGGTTTGATTTGTTGTTGATTCTCCAGTTCTTTAAGGTGTAGAGACAGCTGGTGTATTCTGGATTTTTCAATTTTTTTGAGGGAGGCTTGGGTGGCTATGTATTTCCCCCTTAGGACCGCCTTTGCTGTATCCCATAGGTTTTGGACCGAAGTGTCTTCATTCTCATTAATTTCCATGAATTGTTTCAGTTCTTCTTTGATCTCCTGGTTGATCCAAGCATTCTTAAGCAAGGTGGCCTTTAGCTTCCAGGTGTTTGAGTTCCTTCGGAACTTTTCCTTGTGATTGAGCTCCAGTTTCAAAGCATTGTGATCTGAGAATATGCAGGGAATAATCTCAGTCTTTTGGTATTGGTTGAGTCCTGATTTCTCTTTCTATGAAGCCAGCATTACCCTGATCCCCAAACCAGGCAAAGACCCTACCAAAAAGGAGAATTTCAGACCAATATCACTGATGAATATGGACGCTAAGATTCTCAACAAGATCCTAGCAAACAGGATCCAACAGCACATTAAAAAGATTATCCACCATGACCAGGTGGGATTCATCCCTGGGCTACAAGGATGGTTCAACATTCGCAAATCAATCAATGTGATAGAACAAATTAATAAGAAAAGAGAGAAGAACCACATGGTCCTCTCAATTGATGCAGAAAAAGCATTTGACAAAATCCAGCATCCGTTCCTGATTAAAACGCTTCAAAGTATAGGGATAGAGGGAACATTCCTGAACTTCTTTATCCATTTTTATCCATTCATCAGTTGATGGACATTTGGGCTGTTTCTATAATTTGGCTGTTATAGATAATGCTGCTATAAATATCAGGGTGTATGTATCCCTTTGCATTAGCATTTTCATACTCTTTGGATAAATAGCTAGGAGTACAATTGCTGGATCATAGGATTCTTCTCTTTTTAGCTTTTTGAGGAATCTACATACTGAATTCCAGAGTGGCTTAACCTGTGTTACTAACTGGAATTTAAATAAAAACTTAAAAAAATAAAAATAGATGGATACATTAAAATTGTAAATTTATTTGAGCAAAAATCCATTCAAATTAGGCAGCATACCATCTGGTAGCTAGAAAGCAGCTCTGAGGAGAGATGAAAGACTTTTACAAGCAGAAGGGAATGGGAACCAGGAAGTTATACTAGACAAAAGGGTAAAACTCATGTTATATTATGTGTCAACTGTATTTCAAAAAAGGAAAGAAAAGAAGAAAAAAAGTGGGTTGGTTATTGCAAAGGCTTTCCTTTAGGAGATGGTAGGGGTCTTTCTGTTGTATTACCTAATTAGTGCTGATCAGGTGATTCCTGGTTGGCTGGTGTAAGATTCCATTTCTGGGAGAGCCAAAATCGTAATTAAGTTAAACCCCAATTTGGTGACAGCGCTTAGGATAAATGACTCCACGTTGGGCCTGTTGTTTTGCTTTTGAAATTCCAAAGCAGATGGTTCTCAAAGGCTTGTCTGGAAGATATCTTAACTTTTGAGAATCTCTGATAAGTTCCCACTGAGTGTCTTAGTCTGCAAGTGCAAGGCAGGTGGTTTTATGACTTTGTTCAGGAACTATTATAAATTCTTAGTGTGTTCACACATTTAGCTGCATCTGTCTCCAGGGAATAGTGTCTTCCACTTCACTGCTGTGTTCCAAATATCATACAAGCTCCTTTATTGGCAAACTTTATCTCAGAACATAGAGAGGAAGGAATTCTGGGAAATGTAGTTCTAG
>NW_019154097.1:28156238-28169063 GCF_002288905.1 Enhydra lutris kenyoni | reverse complement strand
ATGACGTTGGGCCCACAGAAGGAGAGGTGGGCCATGAGAATCGTGTGGGTGAGTGAGTGGAGGTGGGACAGCACCCAGGATGCCGTCGCCAGCAGGAGACAGCGTTGGGGGCTCATGGTTGTGGTGTAATGCAGCGGGTGACAGATGGCCATGTAGCGGTCAAGAGCCATGGCAGCGAGAAGGAAGCTGTCAGTGATCGCACAGGCCACAAAGAAATACATCTGTGTGAGGCACTGGGCAAAGAGGACCTTCTTGTTCTTGCTCAGCATGTTTGCCAGCATCCTTGGCACAATGACATTTGTAAAGCAGATGTCCACGAAAGATAGATTGGAGAGGAAGAAGTACATGGGGGTATGGAGGCGGGCATCCCCCCAGATGGCTGCAATGATGACTGAGTTGCCGGCCACATTGACCAGATACATGGCAAAGAAGCTGGCAAAGAGCCACCCCTGCTCTTTGGGGTCATTGGTCAGTCCCAGGAGGAGGAATTCAGCAACATGGCTCTGGTTTCCCCTTGACATTGTTAGCCTGCAAGTAGAAAATATAAAGGAATGTTAGGTGTGTGTCCTGGCTTGGAGTCTCCAGTTATAACTTCCTGTGGGTGGCTGGTATAATTGATGGGAGTATGGATTTTGGTGTCCCAGCTTTCTGGCTTTCCATTCTGGCTCTGGCACTGATTCACACAGAGTACGAAGTCACCTTCTGAACTTTCATTTCCTTCATCAGCAAAGGCAGAAATTATTAAATTTACCTCCTCAGACTATTCTGTTTTGGCCTGGATTTCTCTCTGTTTGACTTTCTAAAAATGGATATCAGAAGATCTTAACTTCTCACTGAAGAAAAGACAGATATATACTCTAGAGGACATGTTCTTAGCTCCAGCCTCTTTGGGAAAAGCTTGCAGAATGGGTTGGGGTGTTGGAATAATGTATCAGGAGTGTCATGAAACTGGGAAGGCTACAATCCCTCAGGAGGTGAAATGATACAGTATATGGGGCAGGCCACTTTCTGGCAATGGGAGGGCTTCTGTCTGGTTTGGTTAAACTTTTTATTCCATGCAGGTTGGTGGCATTAAGAAAGTCATAACAGTAGTAACAGGTGCATATCATGACAGTAGATTAGAGTGGACTCGAGCCACAGGTGCTTGTCTGAGCATGAAAATTATATAAAAGGTGCAGGTTATACTGAGAGGATAGCAAATTTCTGGGCTTCAGGAACTGGATTTTTACCCTTGAAATGGGTGCAGAGTAGCAAGCTCCAGAAGGAACAAAGCAGGACCCAGTTTGGAAGGAACTGTGGCTCTGGTCAGCGTTTATAAAGGCAGAGACTCAGCTTCCATGGGACACGATCAGAAATCCATTACCAGGGCACCTGGGTGGCTCAGTGGGTTAAGCCTCTGCCTTCAGCTCAGGTCATGATCTCAGGGTCCTGGGATCAAGCCCCATATCCGGATTACTGCTTAGCGCAGAGCCTGTTTCCCCCTCTCTCTCTGCCTGCCTCTCTGCCTGCTTGTGATCTCTGTCTGTCAAATAAATAGATAAAAAAATCTTAAAAAAAAAAAAAATCCATTGCCCACCCTCTATGCCCAGGATCAAACCCTGGTTATTGGCCAGAATGACTTGATTCTGAATCAGTCACTGTGCTTCAGGCCTTGGGCTGCTGACGTCCACCTTGCCTAGGGTCAGGGTCAGTTCCAGAGCAAAACTCAGGGAGAGATTTGAAGATGTGTGTCACTGACTCCAGGTAAAGGGAGAAACAGGTAAGGTAAGATGTGTGAGAGGAAGTCTACACTCAAGGACACTGAGTACGAATGAGATCCCCTCCCCCCACAATGTTTAAAGCACTGAAATAAAATCCCTTGTAATGCTGGAAAGGACCCATGCTGTCTGGATCTCTCTAGGCATTTTTCTAAGGAACAGAAGCATGGGCTTCTGAAGCATCTTTTTTTCTCCCAAGTGCTTGGAACTTTGGATTTGGAACAAAGTGATTTCTCCTACTTGGAAGGGCACAATGAAACACCACTGACATGGGGAGGCCCAGGATCTTAATTCCGGGAGGGTAGGGCCCTGTCTGGCTGTTAGACCCTGTATCCCCAGTTCACTGCCATATCCTTGTCTCAGGTGCCAAATGCAAGTACTGAACATATCGGGAATCTTTACATGTGCTAGACACTGTATGATGATTGAATCCATTTAAGAACTCTGGCAGCATACAGATGAGGATACTGAATTGTAGATTTATTACAGACTGCTCAGGAACTTGCTCAAGACCATGTTATTAGTAAGTGGCTATATTTTCAACCTAGGCAGTTTGGCTTTAAGGTCTTGTTCTTTGCCACTATGCTATATTACCCTCTGCCTGTTAAAATGTATTTGCTAACAGTAATGGAATGGACAACTTTGACAGCAACTTGAATGACAGAGGCATGTTGACTAAGTGGCCAGAATTAGCTGTTTTGGATCAGGAAAATTAATGGAAACAGTCCAGGATTAGGTTTTAGTCCTGGTGTAGTTACTTACCAGCTGTTTCCCTTGGAAGATCTTTGTGCTTTATTTTTCTCATGGAAAAATGAGAGAAGTACAACACCATTTCCATCAGAATGTTGTGGGCTTCAAGTGAAGGAACATATCTGAAAAGTGGTTTATAAATGAGCAGGTGCTGTATCAGCAGTAATTGTATGAATAATATATAACATAAAGTGATATATAATAATGGAAAATAATAATCCTCATATTTAATATATAGTACCTGGTTTAGCTGGTTAGGACAAAAGAAAGTGAGGAAGTATGTGTGAAATGGTTGGGATGACCACTGGAAGGAGAGCAAGGCTGTAGCTTCTGGAGAGGGGCAGAACAGGTAGTATTAGAATTTCCTGGCCAGAGAAGGGGAAGGGATAGAGATTCCAGTGGGTTTTCTGCTTTGCAGAGTCTTTTCTGCAGTAGTGATGGATAAGTTAAGGGGCTCAATGCTGACAGTCTTCCCACAACCAGTCACTGAGAGTGTTTTTTTTTTTTTAAGGTGAATACTCTTTTTAAAAATTTTTTATTTAAATTCAATTAATTAACATAGTGTATGATTAGTTTCAGAGGTAGAATTCAGCAATTCATCACTTACATATAATACCCAGTGCTCATCACAAGTGCTCTCCTTAATGCCATCACCCAGTTACCCCATTTCCCTCCAGCAACCCTCAGTTTGTTTCCCAGAGTTAAGAGGCTCTTATGGTTTGTCTCCCTCTCTGATTTCGTCTTATTTTATTTTTCCCTCCTGTCGCCTATGATCCTCTGTTTTTCTTCTTAAATTCCACATATAAGTGAAATCATCTGACATTTGTCTTTCTCTGTTTGGCTTATTTCACTTATGGTTTCAAATAGCTCAGGAAAGCCAGATGTCTTTTCTTCATCCAGTATTTTAGACTTACTCAAGTCTTTTGATATGGGATAAGAGACTGGTTTGCTACAGCACCCTCATTCCTGTGATTATCTCTGTGCATTCTCCTTGGTTCCAAGGCAGGCTGCTTCTGAGCTCAGACAGTGGGAGAAATGAAGAGGGCAGCAAGAGACCAGGGGTGTGATGATAAGGTAGGTGCCTGTGTCAGGTGGTGTCAAGGGACTTGCCCTAGAAGTTTCCAATTAAGAAGCAAATGATTGAACTACAATTCAATAGTAAGAAATCTAATAACTGAGCTAAAAATGGGTTAAGGACTTGAATAGACATTTATCCAAAGAAGACATGCAAATGGTCAATAGGTATATGAAAAGACACTCAACATCACTCTTCATCAGGGAAACCAGAACCAGACTGAGGTATTGCCTCACACCTGTATGATGGTTATTATCAAAGAAACAAAAGACAACAAATAGTAGCTAGGGTGTGGAAGAAAGGACCACTTCTACATTTTTGGTGGGAATGTAAATTAGTGCAGTCATTATCGAAAACCTGTAGGTTGAATCTGGAGGTTCAAGAAATAAAAAAATAGAACTACCATATGCTCCAGGAATTCCACTTCTGTGTATATCTCCAAAGAAAGCAAAATAGTGGAAGAGATAGTAGCACTTTTATGTTCATTACAGAATTATTCATAATGGCCAAGGTACGGAAATGACTTGACTATCTATTGACAGATGAGTGGGATGTGTTATATGTCTACAATGAAATACTATTCAGCCTTAAAATCAAAGGAGAGGCTGCCAGATACGACAATGTGGGTGAATTTTAGGACCCTATGCTAGGCAAAATAAGACAGTCACAGGGGAAAAAAAAACTTAGTAATTCCACTTATATGGTATATCTAAAATGGTCAAATCCATAGACTCAGAAAGTGGAATGGTGGTTTCCAGAGACAGGGGAGGGGACAGTGAGGAGTTACTAATCAATGGGCATGAAGTTTCAGGTAAATAAGATGAATGAACTCTAGAGATCTGTTATACAACATGGGATTTCTAGTGAATAATAATGCATTGTACACTTAAATATTTGTTGAGGGTAAATCTCATATTAAGTGTTCTTAACAAAATAAAATAAATTTTTTTAAAAAAAGGAAGCAAAATAATGACAGCAGAGAGGGGAGCCGAGGAGAGTATTACAGGATCTCTCAATCTCAGGACCACATCAGGTGTGACTGGGTTGGAGTCAACTGCCAAGTCCACTGAGTGGCCTCGTGGCTGGGACTGAGGGCTCTGAGGGCAGGTGGTCGTGGCTAAAGGCCTAGCCTCACCAGATTTTGGCAGAGTGACCTGGGCAAGCTGCTTAACCTTAAACCTTAGTTTTCTGTTTTAGAAAACAAGAATTATATCCTAGGATTTGCCTTTAGGCAGCTATGAGGATTCTCATAATATGCATATAAATCAGTGAATAATTTAAGTGGGACAGAATAAACTCCTGATAAATCCCAACTATAATTATTTCTGTTCTTTAACATTATTTAATGGATTTGTGTATGTAAGCCTTAGGAAACTGGCTTATATTCCATGTTCATTTAGTGCCTGAAGAAATATGCAGAGATCTAAATAATCTGAGTCAGAAGAAAACTCAGAGGGGCACCTGGGTGGCTCAGATGGTTAAGCATCTGGCTTCAGCTTAGGTCATGATTGCCAGGTCCTGGGATTGAGCCCCATGTTGGGCTCCCACCTCAGCGGTGGGGGTCTGCTTCTCCTTCTCCCACTGCTAGTGTTCTCTCTGTCTCTGTCTCTGTATCTCTGTCAAATGAATAATAATAATAAAAAATCTTAAAAAAAAGAAGAAAACTCAGAAATCATCCCTTCCTAGCCATCACTCAGGGCAGGAAACTTATAGTGGCCCTGATGGTAGTCATCTAGATTGAGTACATCTAGTGACAGGGAACTCACTGCCTGTCAGTTTTTTAATCCATGGCGTTATATTGAGCTATAGTTATATTTTTGGTATTAAAGCCAAGAGTCAAGAATTCAAAATCTCACAGTTCCAATATCCTTTCTTAACTGACTTCAGTTACAAGTGACCACAATTTTGTTCTTCTTTTACTTATGGAGTTATTGATTTGTTAAGCATTCGGTAAACAGTTTCGGAGTTTCAGCAGTCATGGTAGGTCGTGGGGAACACAGAGGTGTATAGATACTAAGTCACCTAACAGGTGTTTGAAGACAGTGACTATGTCTGCCTGCCTTTTCACTTTTCCACATTAACTGTTTCCTGCCCTGACCCCTCCAGGACACAGCCTCAGGTTGTCCCCCTTCTCCAGTCAAGCTCTTCCTCCATCCCATCACTGATTCTCCCATGTGACAGACCTGTCACCAGCGAGGTAGAGTGTAGACAGTGACTCAGGAGTCCCTGGATCTTCTTCTATCCCCAGAAAAATCCTGCTTTCATGTGTTTTACAGATTTAAAAAAAAAAAAGGATAATTTTGAAGACAAGCTCTCAGTGCTAAAGAAAAGTATAAAAACTGATCAGTTTGGAGAGAGCCCGTTAAAACCTAATGAAGGAAATTGGTCATTTATGTATTTGTTATATTGAAGTACAGTTGACACACAATGTTCCAATAGTTTCAGGTGCACAACATAGTGATTCGAAAGTCCTATACACCATGCTTTGCTCACAGGAAGTGTAGCTACCATTTGTCACCCATTACATCACTGTCACAATACCATTGACTGTGTTCCCTGTGCTGTACTTTCCATCCTCACAACTTATTTTTTTTTAAAGATTTTATTTATTTATTTGACAGAGAGAAATCACAAGTAGGCAGAGAGGCAGGCAGAGAGAGAGGAGGAAGCAGGCTCCCTGCTGAGCAGAAAGCCCGATGTGGGGCTTGAACCCAGGACCTGGGATCATGACCTGAGCTGAAGGCAGCGGCTTAACCCACTGAGCCACCCAGGCGCCCCCTCACAACTTATTTATTCCCTAATTGGAAACCTGTATCTCCCACTCCCTTTCACCCATTTTTGCTCCCCCCACTCCCTTCCCCTCTATTAATCATTACTTTGTTTTCTATATTGATGTCTTTTTCTGCTTTTTTGTTTGTTTTGCTTTTTAGATTCCACATGTAAGTGAAATCATACAGTATTTGTCTTTCTCTGTCTGATGTATTTCACTTAGCATAATACCCTCTAGGTCCATCTATGTCACAAATGGCAAGATCTCATTCTTTTTTATGGCCGAGTAATATTTCATTTTATATATATATATATATATATATAGAGAGAGAGAGAGAGAGAGAGAGAAAGAGAGAGAGAGCGAGCACATGGAAGTTGGTCATTAATACTGCACTGTGAGTCTTAGGAATTTTCTCCTCTCTTACCCTTCTCTTGTTTCAGCCTTTCCCACAGCCAATGTCTCATGCTGCTCTGAAGTTGGAGTGAGGCCACTGATGTGGGTTCTCATTAGTGCAGGACTGGCTTTGGGTATACTGTTAAGCCACGCTGGGATGACAGAGTCTGGATTTTTAACTCTCAGCATCCACGTGGCTACACCATTCCTCTGAAAGTGTTGATCTCTTTGCTTGGAGTCTCACACATTCATCACAAATCTTTCCATTTTTTTGTGAATGGAGAAAGGAAACAGAAGCACATGGAGGAGTCTGAGACAAAAAAAAATAATGGAGGGGGTTTTGAAGGGGTGAGGGGTGGGATGTTGGGGGAACCAGGTGGTGGGTATTAGAGAGGGCATGGATTGCATGGAGCACTGGGTGTGCTGCAAAAACAATGAATACTGTTATGCTGAAAAGAAATAAAAAAAAAATTTAAAAAAATGGAGGCAGGGTGGTAAAGGGTCATATGACCGGGCTTGCAGTCCTACCCATGGCATTAACGTGTTGCATGTAATTGGGCAACTCATGTTCCTTCTCTGTAAATATGAATGTATTTGTAAGTTTCAGACATTCCAAGTTAGAAACATCTAGGTTGTGTACGGTTGGCTTATCAGTTACTTACTCACTCAGGTAAGGGATGGTGACCTCAAGTGGCCTTCAGAGGATCCAAGCACATTCTCCTCAGCCTTGCTGATCCTGATGTCTGGATGGGGAATAGAGGGTTTGGAGCATAGAAAGAATGTTCATATCAGACCAACAAAAGGAAAAAGCCCCAACTTCTGGAGAAAGGTGTCAGGACCTGGAATGTTGGGTATGTGGGGCATGTGTGACTACTGCTTCAGTCTAGAGATAAAGTTATCAGCCCATGAGGTGACCACTTTTCTGCTTCCTCCAGAGAGGTGACTACTCAGTATAGTCCCAGGCACTAGAATCATGAGCCTTTCTTTCATTCCCAGCCGTCCACCACCTTACTGCTTCAGGTTCCATCAGATGGAGGGGGGTAGGGTGTGTGCTCAGAACTATCTGAATGTCCTGTATGTGACCTCATCCCAAGGAGGCAGGCAGCCTCCCCAGACACCAACCCTAGGGAACTCATTAAACACTGTGTCTGGGAGGGAAGTAGAGACCTCTCAGTAGAGACCAAGGAAACCGAGGCTGCTATAGCAGTGTTTTTCCTGGATCTCCAGATAATTAGTCACTTGTTATTCCAGTGATTTCTAAGGAGACAGGGGCAAATGCATAGAGAAAGCCTGGGGCTTCTCCCAAGATGTGGGTGAATGCATAGAGTCAAGGGAAGAGTCCAGGTCTTCACATAAAAACTCATCTTTGCTGATGAGCTGGTGCTGATACAGCCACACCTACCAATCCATTCATTAACCCCCATCCCTTTTTAGTTGTAAATGATACATAACATGAAACTTATCATTTTAACCATTTTGAAATGTGTAGTTCAGTGGCATTAAGTTAACAGTCTTGAGCATCTTTTCATATACTTGGTGGCCATTTGTATGTCTTCTTTGGAGAAAAGCTATTCAAATCCATAGACCACCTTAAAATTGGGTTATTTTTTTTCCTAATGAATTGTAGGAAAATTCAGTTTCCCCACAATATATCTTATAATGGGCTCTTAACCTCAGATATGTTTTGCAAATATTTTCTGCCATTTCCTAGGTTGCTTTTCTCTACTCTGTTTTGTTTGCTTTGTAGAAGCTTTTTAGTTTGATATATTCCAACTTGTCTAGTTTTGATTTTGTTGCCTGTGATTTTGGTGTCATATCCAAGAAATCACTGGCAATACCAATGTCAAAGAGCTTTTCCCGTAAGTTTTATACAAGAGTTTTTTGGTTTCAGGACTTACGTTTAAGTATTTAATCAGTTTCAAGTTGGTTTTGGTGAGTAGTGCAAGAAAAGGGCCCAATTTCATTCTTTTGCATAGGGGTATCTAGTTTTTGTAACATTGCTTATTGAAGAGACAACCCTTTCCTCATTGTATATTCTTGATGCCTTTGTTTAAAATTAGTTGATTGTATGGACTTGAATTTATGTCTGGGCTTTCTGTCAGAACAGAAGTCATTCATAAGTCTTTCTGTCATTCATTAGTCTTTCATTCATTAGTCTTTAAGTCCAGACCATACTGTTTTGATATTGTTGCTTTGTAATATATTTCAAAATCATGAAAAACTTTGTTTTACATTCTCAAGATTGTTTTGCTACTTGGGATTCTTTGATTCTTTGTACCTTCTTTTTTAAAAATACTTTATTTATTTATTTGAGAGAGAGAGAGAGACACAGAGAGAGCATAAGCAGTGAGGAGGGGCTAGGGAAGAGGGAGAAGCAGACTCCCTGCTGAGCAGGAAGCAACATTTGGGGCTGGATCCTAGGACCCTGGGATCATGACCTGAGCTGAAGGCAGATGTTTAACTGACTGAGCCAGCCAGGTACCCCTGTACTTTCTTTTTTAAAAAAGTTTATTTTATTTCAATTCAATTAATTAACATATAGTATATCATTAGTTTCAGAGGTAGAGTTCAGTTATTCACCAGTTGCACATAACACCCAGTGCTGATTACATCACGTGCTCCCGTTAATGTCCATCACCCAGTTACCCCATCCCCCACCCACCTCCCCTCCAGCAACCCTTAGTTTGTTTCCTATAGTTAAGAGTCTTTTGACTGGAACACTGAAAAGAAATAAAATGAAATAAAATGGGGAAAAAAAGAGTCTTTTGTGGTTTGTCCCCCTCTCTGATTTCATCTTGTTTTATTTTTCCCTCCCTTTGTACTTTCATATGAATTTTAGGATTCCTTTATTTATTGCTGTATATGCTATTGGGATTTTAAGATCTTAATAGGGATTGAATTGGGTCTGTAGATCACTTTGGTTAGAGTGGTATTTTAATGGGGTCCCTGGGTGTCTCAGTTGGTTAAGTATCTGCCTTTAGCTTGGGTCATGATCTCAGGGTCCTAGGATCAAGCCCTGCATCAGGCTTCTTGCCCAGTGGAGAGTTAGCTTTTCGCTCTGTCTCTCCCCTTGCTCATGCACGCATGCTCTCTCTCTCAAATAAATAAATAAATAAATAAATAAATAAATAAATCTTAAAAAAAGAATGGTTTTTTTTAACAATACTTAGTCTTCCAATCCATAAACAGGTGATTTTTGCCATATATTTGGGACATTCTTTAATTTTTCATTAAATGTTTTTGTTTACATTATTTAAGTCTTTCACCTTGTTAATTGAGTTTATTCATAAGTAATTTATTCTTTCTGATGCTACTGGTGGGGTAGTTTACTTCTTTCCTTTCAGACTGTTCATCATGAATGTCCAGATCACAACTGAATCCTTAACCCCCGCCTTCTCAGCCTCCAGTCTCCTTTCCATTCCTCCATCGCAGCTTCATTATCAATGTACCGAAGGTCTTCATGTCATTAAAGTCGATGGACAGTCTTCCAGGCTTATTTGGCTTAAACTGTGTTATTTTAATGTTGATTAATAGTCACAGCCTCTTTTTTTTAAATATAATCATTTTTAAAATTTATTTTCAGCATAACAGTATTCATTGTTTTTGTACCACACCCAGTGCTCCATGCAATCCGTGCCCTCTCTAATACCCACCACCTGGTTCCCCCAACCTCCTACCCCCCACCTCTTCAAACCCTTCAGATTGTTTTTCAGAGTCCATAGTCTCTCATTGTTCACCTCCCCTTCCAATTTCCCCCAACTCCCTTCTCCTAACTCCCCATGTCCTCCATGGTATTTGTTATGCTCCACAAATAAGTGAAACCATATGATAATTGACTCTCTCTGCTTGACTTATTTCACTCAGCATCATCTCTTCCAGTCCCGTCCATGTTGCTACAAAAGTTGGGTATTCATCCTTTCTGATGGAGGCATAATACTCCATAGTGTATATGGACCACATAGTCACAGCCTCTTGAAATGTCTGTTCTTGGATGATAGGACTACTCCTTTTCTGTCCTCTTTGTTAGACTCTTCAGTGTCAGAAATATGCAGCACTCTTCTCTAGGTTGTCCTCAGCATTCATGTTTCACACCCCTCCTAGTTTATGTCACTCGATCTGATTATAAGGCAAAGCATGTTCAGGGAACTAAATTTTTCTTAGTTTAGTATTGAGCAAAATCTCCAGCATCTATCTATCTCTCTCTCTCTCTATCTATCTATCTATCTATAATGAGCTTGCAGTAGAAGGACCTGATATATTTCCCTTCACAGTCTCCTCATCAAACAACATGCTTCTGATATTATTCCACTGTTGGATTCAAGCAGTGTCACAGGTCATCTGTCTATATGGTGGGAGGGGGAGCTGTCGAGGGGTTTCCTGATCTATTCCCAAGGGCCACGTAGAAGCACTTCACCTGACTTGGCAAAGGGTTCAGAAGGTGTGCCTAGACCTTTGCTCTGAGCATACATAGTTCCAGAAGGGATTTATTCCATTCTTACTGATGTTTATTAGCAAATTTCCAAGTTCACCCTAGGCTCCCTTGTTTGGATAGCAAAACTTTGGTTAAAGTCCTTTGATACTATCTGCTCATCAGCTCACTTTCAGAGGGTGGTGAGATAGCTTATGGAAGTGCCTCTGATTCTGGCAGAGACAGTCCTCTAGCTGTCATTGAGAAGCTTAGGACTAACCTGTGGGACAGATCTGTAACACTTTCACCACACCTATTTCATGGTCTCTTTTTTCAAAAAAGTATTTTTTTTATTTGAGAGAGAGATCATGTAAGAGCACATGCAGGCAGAAGGAAAGGGAGAAGCAGACTCCCCGCAGAGCATGGAGCCCAGTGTGGGACTCCATCCTGGGACTCTCAGATCATGACCTGAGCTGAAGGCAGGTGCTTAACCAACTGAGCCACCCAGGCCCCCCTCATTGTCTCTCGTTATTTAGAATTCCCTTTAGTGTGAACTTCAGGGAGATCATTTGTTGACAATCAGTTGTGGTTACAAGTAGTAGGAGTCAAATCTAGACCACAGTATTTAGATGCCAGTGCAAAATCTTCAAGAGGTTTCCACAGCTTCTGAGAGAGTGATGATTAATGTTTACAATGGTGTCTGCTCCATCAGCTTTGGTCTCTGAGTGTTTAAAATGAGCTGCACTCTATTTTTTCAATGATGAACATACAGTGTCAATATGATAAATCTTTGGTTTCAGGTCCAACGATTTTGATGTTGTTTGTTTCCTCAATACAACCTAGCTTATCCTGACTGTCACGCATTCCTTTTCCCAGGCTCAAAAGGGCATTTCAGTGAGGATCATGGCCATGTGGACAAAGACAGAATTAAGAGGGAAGGGGAAAGGACTCAAGTGCTGAGAATTCACAACTTGGTGCTGGCGGGGAGAGTGGGGGACATTACATCTGCTTTGAAGATTCTCCATCTTTCCAGCCTTATGCTCTCTGTTCTCAAACTGAACAAGCCTCCCAGGCCTTCCCACTGTCCCTCAAACACATTCCAGTGTTTATAGCTTCTTCCTCTTTGTGTAGGTCCCACTGTTTGGAATACTCTGCTCATTTCCTGCTGTATTGAACTTTTGTCTGTCAAAATCAATCTATCCTTAAGGACAATTATTCCAATAAGGTCTTTCCCAATTCCCTACAAAATTCATGTAACTTCTTCTCAAAACCAACAGGGCTTTGCAATTTCTTGAGTCCTAGCCAAAATCTAGCCCATAGAAGAGGTATTTGGAGATAGCTTTGTTCCACTTCAATATAGCTTTATTTATATACATATAAATATAAACATATATACAGCTTTCATACATATATACATATATACAACTTATATACATATATACAGCTTTCCTGAAATGTGGATTCCTAGCAGTACTTGGTCTGGGATTGCACATGTAACTGGTCAAGGTCATTGATAGAACAAAGTGCCCTAACTTCTAGGTCAGGGCTCTTATTGTTTTCCAGCACTACCTGCTATGACCTGTTTGGGTCCCATGGGAAAGATGGGTAGGAGGGAAAGATAGTGTGATCATCTCTTAGGTCATCTCGTAATTAAGGTGTTCCATCTATTTGT
>NW_019154097.1:28110343-28141238 GCF_002288905.1 Enhydra lutris kenyoni | reverse complement strand
CAGGTGGGAGATGGTGCAAGAAGCCAGCAGCATGAGGTGGCAACGCCGTGGGTTCATGACTGTATCATAATGGAAGGGGTTGCAGATGGCTACCAGCCGGTCTATGGCCATAGAGGCCAACAGGTAACTGTCGGTATTTGCAAAGGCCATGAAAAAATACATCTGGACCAGGCAACCCACGAAGGAGATAGCCTTGGTCTCTGATAGTAAATTTGCCAACATCTTGGGCACAATAACTGTTGTGAAGCAGATATCTGTGAAGGACAGGTTGCTGAGGAAAAAGTACATGGGGGTATGTAGTCGGGAGTCAGAGTGGATAACCAGAATGATGAGTAAATTGCCCATGACAGTGACCAGGTACATGATGAAGAAGATGGCAAAGAGTGGTTTCTGTAGCTGAGGGTTGGAAGAGATGCCCAGGAGGATAAAGCCTGAGTTGCTGCTGTAGTTCTTTGTCTCCATGTCTGTGCCTTCATGGACAGGGTGTGGAGAAGCAGTTGGAGAGACATGATAGGTGATTTCATCAAGTCACCTTCCTCCCTAATCACTAGTTGTAAAAAAGCCCATTATTTGTTCTGATTTTAAAGAGTATTTACTTCAAGACATTCTAGAAAAAGAGGGAGTAAAATCCATTAAGAGAAAAATAAGAAAATTCCAAGCTGCTTTTTCTATGAGAAACTAAGGTTTTCCCAAGTGTCCTTAGGTAATTTTTAAAAAATTCTTTTAGCCTAATTTGTCTGAGTTTCCTCAATTCTCTTTTTCTTTTCAACATCTTAATTTAATTTTATTTTTTCAGTGTTCCAAGATTCATTGTTTATGCACCACACCCAGAGCTCCATGCAATACCTGCCCTACTTAATATCCACCACCAGGCTCACCTATCCCTCCAGCCCCCTCCCTTCCAAAAACCTCAGTTTGTTTCTCAGAGTCCACAGTCTCTCATGCTTCATCTCCCTCTCTGATTTCCCCCAATTCACTCTCAATTATCTTTCTAAATAATTTTTTTGATGAGTCAAAATTTATTGAACACTTCTATTTGTAAATTAAATAAACATGGTAAGAACAATATTCTGGTGGCTGTCATAGCGATAACACTGACAATGGAGTAAAAAGCATCTCACTGTTTTCTCCCAGTCTAATATAAGAGACATTTTCTTTAACTGAACCTTCAGTGTAACTAGAAAGTGGAAATGGCACTTTTCTCCAGACTCACTGAGGTATAATTGACCAAATTGTATATATTTAAGGTGTGCAACATGGTGAGCTGATATATATGTACATGGCAAAGGACATTTGAAGAACAGGAAAAAGAAAGAAATTTAGCAGAAAGTTTATATAAATTTGAGAATATGGTGCTTTAAAAACAGATATCTGTTTAAAAATTTCAGCGAGGGTCATAGTCTTTAGGTTGTTTCTTGAGCAATTCTTTAGAGAATTTTTTTAGAGAATTTAAAAAAAATTCTTCATCCAGGGGATGACTTTATATACAGGAGTTATTTTGAAGATTTTGTTTATTTATTTGACAGAGAGAGAGAGAGATCACAAGTAGGCAGAGAGGCAGGCAGAGAGAGAGGGGGAAGCAGGCTCCCTGCTGAGCAGAGAACCTGATGCAGGGCTCAATCTCAGGACCCTGAGATCATGACCTGAGCTGAGGGCAGAGGCTTAACCCACTGAGCCACCCAGGTGCCCCTACATGAGTTATTTTGACTAAAAAACTGTGAAACCCTCATTCTAAACATTTAAATATTCCCAGAATAGAAAACTTGGACTGCAAACATCCCATGCCACCAATTAGGAGAAAGACAAGGTAAGGATGACCTCTGTTACCACAATTAAGCTGTAGTGCTCAGATGATAGTGTAGGCCTGTGAAAAATTAAAATTAATGAAATAGACATAATATTTAACTTGTCATTATTTTTTAGCTGACTTGTTTGGCTATCTAGAAAAATCCAAGGTACTCATCTGAGAACTTTTAAACCTATGAAGAGTTATCAAAGTGGCTAGATATAAGATATCATACAAATATTAGTATTTATCCTGTAATAGAAAAAATACAATGGAGGAAAACATTTCAGTTGGAAATGGCAAGAAAGTCTAAATAGCCATTGTAGTGCCTGCATTGACCCAGACCTTCTGTCCCTACATGGACTGGCAGTGTAGCCCCCCAGCCTCACACTGGTGTAGGGTGTGAGAGCCTATGCTCCAGTAAAGAATCAGGCCTCATTGGAGACAGTCAAGCAAAGGCTGGAGAACTAACTTTTCAGAACAAAAAAGAAAGTCATGCATCAGGAAAGATATAAACATACCAAAAGCATAAGGGAGCATTCACATGGTGATGGGTATTAAGGAGGGCACATGTTGCATGGAGCACTGTGTGTTATACGCAAATGGTGAGTTTTGCAGCGCTACATCGAGAGCTAATGATGTAGTGTATGGTGACTAACATAACATAATTTAAAAAAAAGGAATCTTAACAGATTGATGAGGATTTCTGGGATCCAACTACTGATGTCCCTTTACATGAGATAATAAATTATCTTCCTCCTTAAAACAACACAAAACAAAACAGAAAACAAATACCAGAATCTGATCAGACCAAACAGTTTAAAGAATTTCTTAGAACTTAAAATAAACTTACAGAAACCCTCTGTTGGGACTCTTGTTAAAGACATCACAACAAGAGAAGCAAAACCTGAGGAGACCACCTGATCAGAACATTGCTGACAGAAATATTTGAAAATGACATAAAGTATATCCATGAGATTTCAGGAATATCATATTTAGCTGAATGAGGCCCTGGCAACCAAAGCAGGACCTCTTGGCCAATCAGGATAGAGAAATCCTGATGGATGGACTTTTTTTTTTGTAATTTTTTATTTCTTTTCAGCGTAACAGTATTCATTGTTTTTGCACCACACCCAGTGCTCCATGCAATCCGTGCCCTCTCTAATACCCACCACCTGGTTCCCCCAACCCCCCACCCTACACCCCTTCAAAACCCTCAGATTGCTTTTCAGAGTCCATAATCTCTCATGGTTCACCTCCCCTTCCAATTTCCCTCAACTCCCTTCTCCTCTCCATCTGATGGATGGACTTTTGACGAAAGAAGGCCAGCAGTTGTTGTGATGAAAAAGAGGATTCATCTGCTAGATTCTTCCTCCCTCCCTATTGCCCTTCCCCACTCACACATTCTCTCTCTTTCTCTCAAATTAATAAAAATCTTAAATAAACCACTGTTTCTTAAAAAAAAAAGAGAAAGTCTAAAAATTATTTGGTAGTAAATCTGATAGAAAAAAGTACAAGGACATGAGAACAATCTCTCTGAAGAAAGTGTAAGAGAACTCAAAACGATGTCTGAATAAATGGAGATACTGTCTTAAAAAGGGAAGATTCATTTTAAAAGGGCCAATTCTGAGATTGCACATATAGGTGATATTATACAGTATCTGTCTTTGTCTGTCTAGCATTATGGCCACAAGTTCCATCCGTGTTGTGATTGGCAGGATTTCCTTCTTTTTATTGCTGAGTCTAAAAAAGACAAATTCATAGAAAAAGAGAGTACAGTTGTGTTTACCAGAGGCTAGGATGGGAGGAGTGGGGACATGTCAAACAGAAGGTACAAATTTCCATTTGTAAGGTCAGTAAGTTCTGGAAATCTAATGTAAAGTGTGGTGACAAAAGTTAGTAATATTATATTATATATTTGATATTTGCCTAGAGAGTAGATATTTATTATTTATTTTAGTTGAGATATAATTGACATATGACATTGTGTAAACTTAAGTTGTAAAATGTGTTCATTGGATGCACTTAAATTGCAGTGCAATTACCAGATAGTGTTAGCCAACCCCTCTGTCATGCCACATAATTATCATTTCTACTTTTTCATGGGAACAATTAAGATCGACCACTCTTAGAAAGGGAGAGGTTTATATATAATTCATTATTATTGTCTATAATCACTAGGTTGCATGTTAAATCTACAGGATTTATTCATTTACTGGTTGTGAGTTTGTACCCTTGAACATGTCCCTGATTCCCCCATTCTCCCAGCCCCTCCTGATTGCCATTCAGTTTGAGATAGTAATTCTTAAATGTTCTTGTAAAAGAACTAGAAATGGTAATTATGTGAGGTGGTGGAGATATTAACTAACCATACTGTGGGAATCATTGCACAACATATATCAAATCATCATGTTGCAGACGTTTAGATTACACAATATTATATATGTTGGTTAATCTCAATAAAGCTGTAAGAAAATTCTTCTGGAATTAATAAAATTAGTGTACCTATGATAATGCCCCAAGGGCATTTCTTTTCCCAAGGGCATTTAAAAAAAAGATTTTATTTATTTATTTGAGAGAAAGAGAGACAGAGCTAGTGATAGGTTTATTTCAAGGTATCTTACGGTTTTTGGTGCTATTGTAAATGGAATCAGTTCTCTAATTTTTTTTCTGCGGTTTCATTGTTAGTGTATAAGAAAGCAGCTGATTTCTGTGCATTGATTATGTATCCTGCCACATGACTGAATTGCAATATGAGTTCTAGTAATTTGGGGATGGAGACTTTTGGGCTTTCCACATAGAGTATTTTATCTTCTGTGAAGAGAGAGTTTGACTTCTTTGCCAATCTGAGTACCTTTTATTTCTTTTTGTTGTCTGATTGCTGTTGCTAGGACTTCTAGTACTGTGTAGAACAAGAGTGGTAGAGATAGTGATAGAGATAGCAAGATAGAGATAGCAAGAGGAGTGGGCAAGAGAAGGAGAAGCCGGCTTCCTGCTGAGGAGGGATCTTTGGGATCAGGACAAGACACCTAACTGACTTACCCAGCCATGTGCCTGCCCAGGGCATTTTTAATAGGGCTTAAGAAGGTCATTCTAAAATTCATCTAGAGGAATAAATAGCCTGGGAAAGACAGTTTTGAAAAAAAATTAGAATATGACAGAGAGTTTTTCTTTTCCATTTTTTGGCAGGGGAGGGGCAGAGGGAGAAGGAGAAAGAGAATCTTAAGCAGTGTCCATGCCCAGCACTGAGCCCGACATAGGGCTTGATCTCATGACCCTGAGATCACAACCTAAGTAGAAATCAAGAGTCAGACACTCAACTGACTGAGCCATCCAGACACCCCAACAGAGTTTTTCTAACCAAAAATCAAAGTATGTAATAATGAAAAAAATATGATAATTGTATACAGAGAAAAAAACAGTCAATGAACCAACATAAAGAATTCTGTATGCCTATATTTATAAATATATGTAGATCCTAATCAATAGACATGCTACACCTTTGTAAAAAATAAAGCTAGATTTTTTTCCTGACCCACATAGAAACAAAACCCATATGAACAACTAGAAGTAAAAAATCCACATCTTAATCTATTAGCCAAAAATAAAGGGCATAGTTATATAGTCTCAGGATGTGGATGCCATTCCAATTGAGAAAAAAATGTAGAGGCAAGAATGACAAAACCCAAGTACTCAAAAATGTGAACATGACACCAAAAGAGATCTTTTTTTTTTTTTTTAAAGATCTTATTTATTTGACAGAGAGAGATCAGAAGTAGGCAGAGCAGCAGGCAGAGAGAGAAGGGGAAGCAGGCTCCCCGCTGAGCAGAGAGCCTGATGTGGAGCTTGATCCCAGGACCCTGAGATCATGACCCGAGCCGAAGGCAGAGGCTTAACCCACTGAGCCACCCAGGTGCCCCCACCAAAAGAGATCTTAAACAAAACTAGAATATTAACTATTGGCTCAAAGAAAATATCTACAACATGTTTACCAAAGAAAACATGCCAACCTGGTTGGTAATCAGAAAATGTAAATTAGACTGAAACATAATTTTTACTCATTGGATTGTCAATAAATATTTTTCACAATATTGAAAAGGAAAAAGACCCTCACATACACTGGTTATGAGAGGATAATCAGTATAGGCTTTTTGACAGTCTATATCAGAATTGAAAATCTACATCTCTTTGAAAGTCAGTTATCATATGGTTTCACTGATATGTTAAATTCTAGATTCCAAGGCAAGTGGACATTGGAAATATGCCCCTGGAACCTAAGGAATAGCATGGAGGACATTAGGAGAAGGAAGGGAAAAATGAGAGGGGGAAATTGGAGGGGGAGATAAACCATGAGAGACTATGGACTCCAGGAAGCAAACTGAGGGTTTTAGAAAGGAGAGGAGTGGGGGGATGGGTTAGCCCAGTGGTAGGTATTGAGGGCATGGATTGCATGGAGCACTAGGTGTTATATGCAAAAAATGAATCTTGGAACACTATATCAAAAAATTAATGATGTACTATATGGTGACTAAGGTTACATAATTAAAAAAATCTACATCTCTTTGTCTAGTATTTTCACTTATAAAAATCTGTCCTTTAAAAATATTCATATATGTGTGGCACAAAGATACATACACACATTTTTGTAGAATTATTCATAATACCAGATTAAAAGAACAAACAAACAAAACAACCAACAGAGGAAACAACCTAAATATCCACAAATTATTAAAATAATTAATAGTGCATTTTCTTTACTCAATAGCACCCATCCTCCAAAGAAATAAGATGGCTAATGATAGTCAACATTTACTATTCATAATATATATTCATAATATATTCATAATATAATATCAGTATATTCCACCCTGAGATAAGTGCTTTTCATGTATTTTATGATTTTATTTTCCCCAAATTCTAGATAGGCACTGTTATTATCCTTCTTTTTCTCTTCATTTCCTTTCCCTTTCCTTTCCTTTCCTCTTTCCTTCCTTTCTTTTCCTTTCTTTATTTTCTTTTTTTTTTAAATCTTTTTTTAAAATTTATTTTCAACGTAACAGTATTCATTGTTTTTGTACCACACCCAGTGCTCCATGCAATCCGTGCCCTCTCTAATACCCACCACCTGGTTCCCCCAACCTCCCACCCCCCACCTCTTCAAACCCTTCAGATTGTTTTTCAGAGTCCATAGTCTCTCATTGTTCACCTCCCCTTCCAATTTCCCCCAACTGCCTTCTCCTAACTCCCCATGTCCTCCATGCTATTTGTTATGTTCCACAAATAAGTGAACCATATGATAATTGACTCTCTCTGCTTGACTTATTTATGGCCACGGTTGCCAAACTTTGGAAAGAACCAAGATGCCCTTCAACGGACGAATGGATAAGGAAGATGTGGTCCATATACACTATGGAGTATTATGCCTCCATCAGAAAGGATGAATACCCAACTTTCTTTATTGTCTTATTAGCTTCAGAGATAGAATTTAGTGATTCTTTATTTGCATATAACACCCAGCACTCATTACATCAAGTGTCCTCCTTAATGACCATCACCCAGTTACCCCATCCCCCATCTACCTCCCCTCCAGCAACCCTCAGCTGGTTTCCTAGAGTTCAGCATCTCTTATGGTTTGCCTCCCTCTCAGTTTTTAAATCTTATTTTATTTTTCCTTCCCTTCCCTTATGTTCAGATGTTTTGTTTCTTAAATTCCACATATGAGTGAAATCATATGGTATTTGTCTTTCTCTCACTAACTGTTTGGCTTAGCACAATACCCTCATTTTCAATAATAAAAAAAAGAGTTTAGCAAAGTAATTTACCAGATCCCACAGTTAGTAAGTGGTGGAGCTGGGATTTTAATTGAGGCAGTCTGATGGCAGAGCAGAAGGTATTCATTGGTAAACTAGATTATCAAGGGGATACTATGGTCCATGACATTTTGTTAAGTGATAAAAGCAAGTTGCAGAGCAATGCCTATAGAAAAATTCCATTTTCTGTAAAGAAATATATCTCCTTTATATTTGTTTTTGTTGTGGTGGTGGTGTGTGTGTGTTTATGTAGGTGTAGTTGCCTTCTGAAGCAGGATTATATGGATGGAGTGAGGAATTCCTTCCATATTTAACTTTGTGTAGAGATAGAGTCCTGCTTAGGACTCCCACATGGCTCTTCCCAGTTCTCTAAAATCTCTCCTTCATGCCTAGTGTTCACTCCTATAGCAGATTAGAGCTTGACTTAGCCATTCCCAGCTGTTAAAGTGTAGATTCCAAGGCAAGTGGACATGGGAAATATGCCCCCTAGAATTCCTTTTTTGGTAAATAATCGTCTTCTCTGTCTCAGCATACTTTCGGTGTCCATCTGACTGATGGACCAGGTGTGCTTTGAGTAGAACTTTTGCTGAAACCCAGTCTCTTGTATCCCTCTGCTGCGTCGAGTACCTCACCCACACGTCTCCTACAAGAGACACCCACTTCATTACAGCCCCTTCCCATGGATATCCTCAGTCAGGGTAATAGAATAGCTAGCAATGACACAGTGCTTATGTGTACCAGAAACTGCTCTAGGAATTCTACATACGTTAAATCAGTTTGTCTTCACAACACCCCATTTCACAGATAAGGAAAGTGGGATACAAGCAACTGAAGTGACTTGCCTAAGTCCACACAGCTAGAAGGTGGGGGAGTCCAGCTTCAGAATGTGTGCTCTCATCCCCTGCATTATCCTGGCCTTCTCATTCACTTGTCGCTGGTCTTTGAGGTGGAGGAGAGAAGATAGGATTAGGAAAAGGGAGGAAGATCATATGAAGAGGTTGACACCCAGTGTCTGCTCCCAAACCCATCAGCCTGCCTACCTGTGGGCCTGACAGAGGAGATGCATGCTGGGGGGCCTGCCAGGGAGTTAAGATCATACTCTGAATCCGTGAGGCAGCAGGCCAGGGCAGGTGCAGATCTGCTCTCAGAAAAGTGCTCTCTCTTCTCTTTACCTTACTGTGGGTATTGGTGATGGAAAGGGAGACCCAGGGGCCTGTCCTCTGTGAATGCCAGGGCCCTGGGGGCATTGGCCCTGTGGTCTTCCCAGAAGAGAAGAACATTATTGATGTCCTCACTGAGCTCAGTGCTCTGAGCCCTGGGGAACCTGGGGCTCCAGAAGGGTAGCCTCATATCCCTGGGAAGGGAATTAGGGCCATGCAGCAACAGGGTTGGAGGTTTTTATGCACCTGTATGTGAAGTATATACACGAACATGTGAGTTCATGCACACATGCACGCTCTCTGTTTATGCATGGGCTCCTATGCACGTCTGTGTGTAGACTTACGTGTGCCTACCTGGAAGGAGAGGAGATGGCGTGTGACATCTATAAGTTCTGTGTGTGTGTGCATGTGTGTGTGTGCTGTGTCTAGGTACAGGTGTGGTGGTCTGGGGAAGGGATTAAGATGCGGGTTCTGGAGCCAGTTGGAGAGATTCAGATGCTGGCTCTGCCTCCTACAGGCTGTGTAGCTTTTGCAATACTTAACTCTTTTGAGCCTCATTGTGTGTGTGTGTGTGTGTGTGTGTGTGTGTGTGTGTGGTTTTGTTTGCCTTTCTTAAACATTTTATTACGTCAGTTTCTTAAAGAAGATATCCCAGTTTCAGTAATGACTAAATGGGGGAACTTGGGCAAGTTGTTTAGCTACTAAATCATGTTGTCCTCATCTATAAATGCACAGCAACCACAACTTTAGGTAATTTTCTTTTTTTCCCCCTCTAATAGTCTTAATTTTTTTAGAGCAGTTGTAAGTTCACAGCAAAATTGATCACATGGTTACAGAGTTTCCATGTAGCCACAGCCCCCCACATGCACCGACCTCCCGATTATCAACATCCCCACTAGAATGCTACAGTTGTCATAATTGATGAAGCCCACTGACACATCATCATCATCACTCAAGTCCATAGTTTACATTAGGGTTCATTCTTGGAGTTGTACCTTATGACAAATGTCTATTGACACCATTATGGTATCAGAGAGAATAGTTTCACTAGCCCTAAAGTCCTTGGTGTTCCACCTAGTCATTCCTCCCTCCTGCCTATTCCCTGACATCCACAGATCTTTTACTGTCTCCATAGTTTTTCCTTTTCCAGAATGTCATATAATGGAATCATATAGCATGTAGCTTTTTCAGATTGGCTTCTTTCTTTCTTTTTCTTTTTTTTTACATTTTTTTATTGTGTTATGTTAGTCACCATAAAATACATCATTAGTTTTTGATACAGTGTGCCAAGATTTTTCATTTAGGAATATGCATTTAAGATTTCCCCATGTGTTTTCCAGTCTTAGTAGCTCATTTATTTTTGTGTACTGATTAATATTTCATCATCTGGATATTCCACTATTTATTTATCCGCTCACCTACTGAAGGAAGGACAGTAGCAACATACTTGGTGTTTCCAAGTTCAGCTATTATGAATAAAGTTACTATAAATGTCCATATGTAGGGTTTTGGGTGGATATGAGCATTCAACTCCTTTAGTTAATACTGAGGAGTGTGACTGCTGGTTCCTATAGTAAGAGTATGTTTAGTTCTATAAGAAACTGCCAGACTGTACCTTTTGAACTTCCATCAGTAATGAATGAGAACTCTTGTTTCTCCACATTTTGGTCAGCATTTGGTATTGACAGTATTTTTTAATTTTGGCCATTCTAATAGATGTGTTGTGGTATCACACTGTGGTTTTATTTTGCATTTCCCTAATGTCATGTTTCCTATGCTTATTTTCTATCTGTATATCTTCTTCAGTGAGGTGCCTTTAAAGTCTTTGTCCTATTTTATTAGGGTTATTTATTTTCTTATTGTTATGTTTTTGAAAAGGAATCTTTTGATACATATCTCAGCTGCAGGGAGCACAGAACAGGGTGGACAAGAGTGGAGAGAAGTGTAAATGGACAAATGGAAGCTTTCCATCACAACCCCATCTGGCGACCAGAATGACCGATATAAATTACAAGCAACTTATATATAAAAAATACAAGTAACTATTTCATTAATTCTCTGGTCTGCATCTTTCAAAGGGTGCCCTTGGTGGCAGCCCGTGTTTTCTAAGTGGTTTGTCATGATATGTAATTATATAGAATTAACATGGAGTAATGTCAACTTTACTCATTTTTATTTATTTATTTATTTATTTATTTTCAGCATAACAGTATTCATTGTTTTTGCACCACACCCAGTGCTCCATGCAATCTGTGCCCTCTCCAATACCCACCACCTGGTTCCCCCAACCTCCCACCCCCCCCCCCCTCCAAACCCCCCGGATTGTTTTTCAGAGTCCATAGCCTCTCATGGTTCACCTCCCCTTCCAATTTTCCCCAGCTCCCTTCCCCTCTCTAACTTCCCTTGTCCTCCATGCTATTTGTTATGCTCCACAAATAAGTGAAACCATATGATAATTGACTCTCTCTGCTTGACTCATTTTTTAAGAGGAAGAAGAGGAGCGTTGTTCTATATTTATGGCATGGAATGAGAGCTTTGCATGAATCTTAGTGATAGAACATATATAACCTGAATGTCAAGTTCTTCATCCTTCAGGAGAGTTGCTTCTCCCTTGAAAACTCACCTCTCACAGGGTGATATATGGAAGTGTCGAGTTACTGTATTGTACACCTGAAACCGATATAACACGGTGTGTTAACTAACTGGAACCAAAATAAGAACTTAAAAAAGAGGAAGAAGAAAAGTTAGTGGTCCTGGGCCATACCCCCATGCTCAAGACAGAATATCCTTGCTTGTCCTCCTGTGAGTTTATCTATGCTGCTGCTGTTAGCTCTGATTTGTTTTACTGCAAAGTTTGATTAGATCCTCTCTCATTATTTCTCAAAACACACAATGCTCAAGGCTGTGTCTACCAAGACTTGAAGGTAACACAAAGAGATACCAGTGGAGAAAACTGTAAAAGTAGGTGGCTGATCTTACTGTCCCTAGATGCCATTGGCTGTGCACTCTTTTTTAAGGGGATTTCCTTCTGATCTTTTCTTTCCTTATCCTGGCAGCATAATCTTATGGCAAATTTATCTCTCCCAGAGGAAAGTCCCCTTTTCTATATTCTCATTTTCCCAAGTTCAAGTCCCTAACCACATACTTCTAGACACACCAGAAGACTGCAGGGCTGCTAGATTTAGCAACTCTATGAGGAACTAATACCAGTAATCTCCCCAGAGATGATACTGTCCAATGAAGACAGTCATTTACCCTTGTAACAAAATGCATGCTATCTCAATCTGAAACTCTGCAATGATAATATCCTAGCTCGGGGCCTCCTCCAGAACAGTGAAAAGGTATTCTGTTTACAATGTTGTGGTATTAAAAAAAATTTCACTAGGAATGATCTCTTCCTAAAGAAAACTGACAGCAAAAATCTGTAAGTAGTGGGTAGTGGAGGGTGACCAGTTGGTCACATAATCCATATTCCTGGATGGGAAAATAATATAGTAAAAATGCGATATGATGAGCACTGGTTGATAGACTCAACTAATGAATCATTGAACATTATATAAAAAATGTCAGTTTCCCCAAATTAATACATATATTCAGTAGACTCACAACATTCTAAAAGGGTTCTTTATAGAATATGTCAAGTCTACTCTAAAACTTGTTAACGAGAGAAAATGTACAAAGTAACAATATAATTTCAAAAACAAAGTAGAACAATGATGATAGGTTTGTCCTCCCAGTTAGAAAAACATACAACAAAGCTTTGCTAGTTATAACAACATAGTATTAGTGAAGGAATGTAAAATCTAGCTGGTGGAGCAGAATAGAATCCAGAGATAGGCCTAAATAAAAAGACACTTAGTTTTTGTGGATGTGGCAAAAAAGAAAATTGTGGGACAAATGTATATTCAATTAAAAGATTAATTTAATAAATTTAGATCTTGACATTATACCACATATGAAAAATTCCAGATGGATTTGAAGATTTAAAAGTAAAAATCCCTAAAACTATAATGTGGAAATACAGGAGCATATTTTTGTAATTTTATGGAAGGAATAACCCTTCTCAGCAAAATATAAACTGTGAAGCTGTAAAGGAAAAGATGGGCAGATTTGACTATATAAGAGTGAAAATGTGTGTGTGACCAATGATGTCATGAATAAGGTTAAAAGAGAGTCAGAGGATTTGGAGAAAATACTGAAGATGTATATATATGTATTCATATAATAGAAAGGATTAGTATTCATATAATAGAAAGGATTCAAAAAAATCAGTAAGAAAATGACACATACCCCAATTGTGACAGGAACAGTTATATTTATCAAATATTCCATACAACAACTTACGTTTCCCACTCCTTGCAGTTTGATATAAACACATGACAACTTCTGTCCAAACAAATATGAGTTTAAGTGATGTGTGTTATTTCTGGATTAAGGCAATGGAAACCACATGAAATTCTCCAATCTGTCTTTCCCTGCCAAGGAGACCGTAGGTTTTTGATAAGCTGCGGTGACCTCTGTCAGTGTGGTTTTCTCTGAATCACTATCCATAGAACAGCCCTGGTGACCTGTAATAGATGTATTGTGCGAGCAAGAAATAAAGTTTTGCTTGTGAAGCAAATCTCCCCAATTGAAATTTGGGGATTAATTTACTTTTGCAGTGTAGAAATCCATTTTGACTAATACTTCAGTAGAAAAATGAGAAAAGGATATAGACAGGTAATTCACAGTGGAAGAAATAGAAAGGACCAATTAACATATAAAGGACATAAAGTATTATTTAATTTGACCAGTATATTAGCAAACATAGAAGATGTTGGTACTACATGGTGTTCAATGTGTGAGGAGGAATGTGCTTCATGTAGTACGGATAGGCCCAGAAATGAACACAGCCATTTTGGAGAACAGCTTGACAGTATGTCTCAAATTCCACTTTTACGTATATAAGGCATTGGAAAAATGTATGTGTACACATTTGAACAATTTATGTATACAAGGTGTTCATAGTATTATTATTTGTAATAGATATAAGAGAAAATAGAAACTGTTTAAATACTCAGGAAAAAAGAAATGGTTGAATAAATTTATGGTGGCTTCATATTATTAACTATTATTTAAAAAAGACGAACAAGTTAAATATGATAATACATTGTATTACATTCAGTTAGCCACTCTATAGTACATAATTAGTCCTTGATGCAGTGTTGAGTGATTCATTAGTTAAGTATAACACCCAGTGTTCATCACAGCACATGCCCTCCTCAATACCCATCACCCTGTTGCCCCCCTTCTCCTCTCTGAAACCCCCAGATTGTTACTCAGGGTCCATAGTCTCTCTTGGTTCATCTCCCTCTCTGATTTCTACCCCTTTGGATTTCTCTCCCTTCCCCTATTGTTCTCTGTGCTATTGCTTGTGTTCTCCATATGAGAGAAACCATATGATAATTGTCTTTCTCTCTTTGACTTACTTCACTTAACATAATCCCCTCCAGTTCCATCCATGTCAGTGCAAATGGTGGGTATTCATCCTTTCTGATGGCTGAGTAATATTCCATACAGACCACATCTTCTTTATCCATTCTCTGTTGAAGGGCATCTCAGCTCTTCCACAGTTTGACTATTGTGGACATTGCTGCTATGAACATTGGGATTCAGGTGCCACTTCTTTTCACTACCTCTGTATCTTTGGGGTAAATGCCCAGTAGTGCAATTGCTGGGTCATAGGGTAGCTCTATTCTTAACATCTTGAAGAACCTCCATATTGTTTAACGGAGTGGCAGTACCAACTTGCAATCCCACCAATAGTGTAAGAGGGTTCCTCTTTCTCCACATCCCCACCAACATTTGTTGTTTCCTTCCTTGTTAATTTTTGCTCTTCTAATTGGTGTAAGGTAGTATCTCATTGTGGTTTTGGTTTGTATTTCCCTGAGGGCTAGTGATGTTGAACATTTTCTCATGTGTCTGTTAGCCATTTGTATGTCTTTTTTGGGTAAGAGTCTATTCATGTTTTCTGCCCATTTTTTGACTAGGTTCATAGTTTTTTGAGTGTGGAGTTTGCGAAGTTCTTCAAAGATCTTGGATATCAGCCCTTTATCTGTAATGTCATTTGGAAATATCTTCTCCCATTCTGTGGGCTGCCTCTTAGTTTTGTTGACTGTTCCCTTTGCTGTGAAGATTTTTATCTTGATGAAGTCCCAAAAGTTCATTTTTGCTTTTGTTTTACTTGCCTTTGGACACAAGTCTTGAAGGAAGTTACTGTGGCCGATGTTGAAGAGGTAACTGCCCATGTTATCCTCTAGGATTTTGATAGATTCTTGTCCCATAGTGAAGTCTTTCTTCCATTTTGAGTTTATCTTTGTTTATGGTATAATGGAATGGTTCAGTTTCATTCTTCTATATGTAGCTGTCCAATTCTCCCAGCACCACTTACTGAAGAGACTTTTTTCCACTGGATATTTTTTCTTGCTTTGTCAAAGTTTAGTTGACCATAGAATTGAAAAAAAAAAATAGTGTATTGTAGATAGTAATGACCTGGAAGCATCCATAAGACATCTTGTTAGAAAGAAAGTAGAGTTCAAAGGTAATATATTTTTCTAGTGTGATTTCAATCCTCTTAATTTTTTTTTCTAACTTTTGTAGCAACATGGACGGGACTGGAAGAGATTATGCTGAGTGAAATAAGTCAAGCAGAGAGAGTCAATTATCATATGGTTTCACTTATTTGTGGAGCATAACAAATAGCATGGAGGACATGGGGAGTTAGGAGAAGTTAGTTGGGGGAAATTGGAAGGGGAGGTGAACAATGAGAGACTATGGACTCTGAAAAACAATCTGAAGGGTTTGAAGAGGTGGGGGGGTTGGAGGTTGGGGGAACCAGGTGGTGGGTATTGGAGAGGGCACGGACTGCATGGAGCACTGGGTGTGGTACAAAAACAATGAATACTGTTATGCTGAAAATAAATTTGAAAAACAAAAATAAAACTGGGGGCATCACGTTACCTGATTTCAAGCTTTACTACAAAGCTGTGATCACCAAGACAGCATGGTACTAGCATAAAAACAGACACATAGACCAGTAGAACAGAGTAGAGAGCCCAGATATGGACCCTCAACTCTATGGTCAGTTAATCTTCGACAAAACAGGAAAAAATATACAGTGGAAAAAAGACAAGTCTCTTCAATAAATGGTGCTGGGAAAACTGGGCAGCTATATGTAGAAGAATGAAACTCGACCATTCTCTTAAACCATACACAAAGATAAACTCAAAATGGATAAAAGACCTCAACGTGAGACAGGAATCCATCAGAATCCTAGAGGAGAACATAGGCAGTAATCTCTTCGATATCAGCCACAGCAACTTCTTTCAAGATATGTCTCCAAAGGCAAAGGAAACAAAAGCGAAGATGAACTTTTGGGACTTCATCAAGATCAAAAGCTTCTGCACAGCAAAGGAAACAGTCAAGAAAACAAAAAGGCAACCCACGGAATGGGAGAAGATATTTGCAAATGACAGTACAGACAAAAGATTGATATCCAGGATCTATAAAGAACTCCTCAAACTTAACACACAAAAAACAGATAATCATATCAAAAAATGGGAAGAAGATATGAACAGACACTTCTCCAATGAAGACATACAAATGGCTATCAGACATATGAAAAAATGTTCATCATCACTAGCCATCAGGGAGATTCAAATTAAAACCACACTGAGATATCACCTTACACCAATTAGAATGGCCAAAAATAGCAAGACAGGAAACAACATGTGTTGGAGGGGATGTGGAGAAAGGGGAACCCTCTTACACTGTTGGTGGGAATGCAAGTTGATGCAGCCACTTTGGAGAACAGTGTGGAGATTCCTTAAGAAATTAAAAATAGAGCTTCCCTATGACCCTGCAATTGCACTACTGGGTATTTACCCCAAAGATACAGATGGAGTGAAAAGAAGGGCCATCTGTACCCCAATGTTTATAGCAGCAATGGCCACGGTCGCCAAACTGTGGAAAGAACCAAGATGCCCTTCAACGGACGAATGGATAAGGAAGATGTGGTCCATAGACACTATGGAGTATTATGCCTCCATCAGAAAGGATGAATACCCAACTTTTGTAGCAACATGGACGGGACTGGAAGAGATGATGCTGAGTGAAATAAGTCAAGCAGAGAGAGTCAATTATCATATGGTTTCACTGATTTGTGGAGCATAACAAATAGCATGGAGGACATGGGGAGTTAGGAGAAGGCATTTGGGGGAAATTGGAAGGGGAGGTGAACCATGAGAGGCAAAAACAATCTGAATGATTTGAAGAGGTGGGGGGGTGGGAGGTTGGGGGAACCAGGTGGTGGGTATTGGAGAGGGCACGGATTGCATGGAGCACTGGGTGTGGTACAAAAACAATGAATACTGTTATGCTGAAAATAAATAAAGAAATGTTTAAAAAATGATTAAAAAATAATTTGCTTTGATCTTAAAATCCACATATGAGTGAAATCATATGGTATTTGTCTTCCCTCGTAGACTCACTTCTCTTAAAACTATATGCCCTAGCTCCATCTATGTAATTGCAAATGGCAAGATTTCATCATTTTTTATGGCTGAATAATATTCTGTTGTATTTATACACCACTTCTACATCTATTCCTTTGTCAGTGGATACATGGACTGCTTCCATATCTTGGCTATTGTAAATAAAGCTGCAATAAACATGTGGGTGCTTGTAAAAAAAAAAGAGTATTTAAAAAATTTTTTTAAAGTTTTTTTTTTCTTATTATGTTCAGTTAGCCACCGTATAGTACATCATTAGCTTTTGATGTAGTGTTCAGTGATTCATTAATTGTGTATAACACCTGATGCTCATCACTAATATTATACTAACATTAACTGACTGAATTTAAATTAAAACTTTATTGCTAGTTAGTGTTAATCTTAGTGTAATATTAGTTGTAGGTGTATAATATAGTGATTCAGTATTTCCACACAAAGCCTGGTGCTCATCACAACAAGTGCTCTTAACCTTTATATTTGTATATGCAAAGATATCTTTCTCTAACAGGTTTGTGGGTGAAACTCAGGAGGGATTTTTAGTTTTTACATTATAACTAATGTTTAAATTTCTCTCTTTTTTTATTATGTTATGTTAGTCACCATACAGTACATCATTAATTTTTGATGTAGTGTTCCAGGGTTCATTGTTTGGATATTTCACAACTAAACTGTATTCATGTATTATCTGTAGCCTCAGAAAATTTAAAAAATTGGAAAGAAATGTGGGAGGTGAAAAATAGAGTTAAAGTATTTTTAATACAGTGCCTTCTTTGTGTCCTCTCTTAGCATCACATAGTGACATATAAAAACCTTAAATAAATACCTCATGATATATAAAAACATATATAGGAGACAGGGGGAAAGGTCATTAATATGCTAAATCTTAAAATCACAACAGTGACACTACCAAATTTCACAAGCCAACTGGGTTCCCCTAAAGAGATCAGTGGTTCACAACCTTGGGTGGTCATTGGAATCACCTGGGAGCTTTAAAACCACTGATACCTGGGTTACATCTTAGAGATTTTGATTTAATTGTCCTGGGGTGTGGTCCTGGGCATCAGGATCTTTTTGAAAGTTCCACAGGTGGTGCTTCACGTGCAGAGGAGGCTGAGAACCACAGCTTTAGATAAAGTAGACACTATTGCCAAAGGTTTTTAATTGGGAGACCAAAAGGATTGGGGGAGTTGATGTCTAAGCCTCAAGATAATTTTCTTCAAAGCATATAAAGGAAAAAGTTCTGGCTAGAACTGGTTTAAACATTGTTTCCCTCTAAAACTGATTACTCAGTAGCTCCTTCCAGTGTTGTCCTTGCATGAATGGGCTCAGATGGGAGGAGACAAAGGCTTCGAGTTATGGCGTCCTCAATTACCTTTCTAGAATCAGAGCAGAATGTGGCCCCTTAATAGGAGCCCAGGGGAAAGCAGGAGAACTCACTAATGACATTGTGCCTGAAAAGTTTCTGAATGACTATCATGGTAGAAGCTTCCTCAGAGGGATGAGGTCCAATCTCAGCTTTATTAATGAGGCTCTGGGGAGATCTTGCTGGTGAACCTCCAGGATCCTTTATTTTGATGCTAATTAACCACTGAGGGTAGCTTCTTACAGCCTAATTAAATCGAGTTCTGGGGTAAAAATTTGTCTTCTTGTGAACAGTTGCTTGGGAATTAAGCCTGGATCCTCTCAGCACATTAGGTCATTCTCAATATAACCATGGCCAAAGCTGATCACAGCACTCTCCCTAGTCAAAGAAACAGACTACCCAGGCACATCCATTTCATTGTGTAGTCAGAGAAACATGCTGTACATTGAGAATAAAAGTGTTGATATCCTAGTCAGAACATTAGTCATCTGGTTCAGAACTCTTCTGGAATAAGAGCCAAGAAAGGATTCTGGGGAAAGTTATGGCTATTCTTGAGGATATCCTCACACAAGTTAAGGCAGGGTTACAAATAGCTCCCATTTCTCCCCATGCTGTTGGGTGGGCACTTGGGATTCAGAGTTAGTCAGTTCTGAGTTTGAATTCTGTTTACCTTTTAGTTGTTGGTGACTTTGGGCAAGTCATTTCACCTCTTTGAATTTCAGTTTCCTCTTCTTTAAGATGAGGTCATTAATTCCCATTAGTCAGAATTGTAGGTGATTGATTTATGTTAGTTATCCTCACATTACCATGGTAACTTGGTGTACACTGGTTGGTATTTTTAAATCTATTAAAAATGTATGATAAAAGGTCAGTGTTAACCCACAAGATGATGGAAATTATGAAGGCATTATGACCAGGGAACACAAGAAAATTTGGGTCTCCCCTTCTACAACTCAGCTGCCTCTTTCTGTGAGGTTATTAATGAAAATGCCACCCAAAGAAAAATGGCAAAATGGAAGCAGGAGATTTGGGTGGTGGTTGGTGGTAGTAGAGCTTGTGCTAGGTGATTTTCAAGAGCCCTGATGGGTGGGGTTTGGATTATCCGTGCTAGAACATTCTTTAGAATATAGGGATTAGAACCTTTATCCTTGGCTTTAGACCTTAGTTGCTATTCTGGCACAACAGATTAACTTCCCAGTGGAATTCCCATGTCTAGGTGCACTTTGGCCAGCCCAGCACAGAGGAATTCCCATGGGCACCTTCAGCCTCACAGTCCCCAGTCTCATCTCATCTCATCTCATGACTCCTCTTCCCTTTAAAACTCATCAAGAATGTACTGGGGAAAATTTGGGGCCCCTGAAACACAGTTTTTCTTTTGTGCAAAATGATCCTATCTGAAATCTCCTGTAGAGAGAGGAACCCTAAGCAGATACTCATATGTAGCACTTATATTCCCTTTGTATGACATACAGGTGCCAGTACAGGTTAAACTGTATGAAGAATGATTTGCTATTTCTTTAACTTCTTTTTACATCTTGGTTGTACTTGGTTCCTTCTTTTTTTGTGGATCTAGCAGTGCACATAAGGTCCTACTTGTAAATTAAGTTGGTACATTAATTATTTTTTTCTTTTTGGAGAGTTTTTATTGGAATTCCATTTAGTTAACAGACCATGTAATGTTAGTTTCAGGTATACAATATAATGATTCAGTCCTTCTATACAACACCCAGTGCTTATCACAAGTGCGCTCTTTAATCCCCATCACCTATTGAACCCATGACCTCACCCACCTCTCCCCTGGTACCCATCTGTTTGTTCTCTATAGTTTCTAGTTATTAATGTTTCTAACTAGGCTTCTAATTATTAATGTTAGAAATGAATGGAAAAGCAATTTAGTTAAATTCAACTCAGGTCAAGTAAAATCTTACTAGGGAGAAACTGGCTATTCAGCTTAGAAGAAGGCAGGATAAGGAGATGTCACAGGTTCTTCTCTTTCAAAGCTTAAAAGGAAGGTTAAGACCCTCTTAGATTTCCCACATAACTCATGAGACCAATGGCAGACACATCTTCAAAGGTCCTGCGGTCACAGTAATTCCTTACCTACTTGAGACTTCAGTTTAATCGGTGTTCCCTTGTCTTTTTGTTGTAATGTTGACTTTTTCACCCCCGTCTCTCACTAATTTAGTTCTGGGTCTTAATTTCTAGGTGATCTGGAGGTTATGGTAAGTTCCCAGTTTTATATTCTCTGAGATAATCCATGAATCAGAGACCTTCAGGTTTTGAAAACAGATGTCATTGCCAAAATAGAAGATTTATGGCAAACAGATATTTTGAATTAAAAATTTGGGGATTAAGCACCACTTACTTTCCACTTCTTATTTATTTATTTTTTTTTTATTTAAAATTTTTTTAATAAACATATAATGTGTTTTTATCCCCAGGGGTACAGGTCTGTGACTCGCCAGGTTTACACATTTCACAGCACTCATCATAGCACATACCCTCCCCAATGTCCATATCCCCACCACCCTATCCCGTCCCCACTCCCCTGCAACCCTCAGTCTGTTTTTTGAGATTGAGTCTTTTATGGTTTGTCTCCCTCCCGATCCCATCTTCTTTCATTTTTTCTTTTCCTACCCCCCAAACCCCATGTTGCATCTCCACTTCCTCATATCAGGGAGATCATATGATAGTTGTCTTTCTCCAACTGACTCACTTCGCTAAGCATAATGCCCTCTAGTTCCTTCCACGTTGTCGCAAATGGCAAGATTTCATTTCTTTTGATGGCTGCATAGTATTCCACTGTGTATATATACCACATCTTCTTTATCCATTCATCTGTTGATGGACATCTAGGTTCTTTCCATAGTTTGGCTATTGTGGACATTGCTGCTATAAACATTCGGGTGCACATGCCCCTTTGGAGCACCACGTTTGTATCTTTAGGATATATACTCAGTAGTGCAATTGCTGGGTCATAGGGTAGCTCTATTTTCAGTTTTTTGAGGAACCTCCACACTGTTTTCCAGAGTGGTTGCACCAGCTTGCACTTCTTTTTTTTAAAAAAGAATTTATTTCTTTTAGAGAGAGAGTGTGAGTAGGGGAATGGGCAGAGGAAAAAGAAGAGAATCATAAGCAGACCCTATGCTGAGCTGAGCAAGGAGCCTGGTATGGGGCTTAGTCCCACAACACTGAGATCATTACCTGAGCCCAAATCAAGAGTTGGATGCTAAACCAACTGAGCTGCCCACACACCCCAGTACTTTTCAGTTCTCAGCAGCAGAATTATCAAAGATATTGTATTCGTTTTCTGGGGCTGCCATAACAAAGTGCCATTGATTTGGTGACTAAGCATTGGGAATTTATTTTCTCACAGTTCTGGAATCTGGAAGTCTGAGGCCAATGTATTGGTAGGGTTGGTTTCTTCTGAGGACATTCTTTTTGGCTCATAGTCTTCTATCTGTATTTTCACAAGGTCTTACCTCTGTGTGAGTCTGTGTTTTAATCTTCTCCTCCTTATAAGGACACCAGTAATCTTGGATTGGGGACCACCCAAATGACATCATTTTAACTTAATTACCTCTTTCAAGACCCTATCCTCAAATAAGTCACATTGAGATGATATGAGAGGGTTAGGATGTCAACTTATGAAATCATGGGGAACAATTCCGTCTAAAACCCCAATGTATTATGCACCAAATTCTTAGCTCTTAAGAGTCATCACTTGGAATCCACGTATATCCCAGGGAAGAGATGAAAGAGAAATCAAAGCAGTGGAACACATTTAGATAACACTAGAGAATTTCTTGCAAGATCCTTTAAGTCTGTGAATCTGATAGTAAATTGGATATGTGCTCTAACCCCAATGTGAGGACTGTACTTGTGCTCCTTTAGCTCTCAAAATTAAAAAAGAGCAATAGAAAATGGTGGCACTGTACTTTTAGACAGCAGAGGACTGGACATTGCCCTCAGTATTTTCCTGGAGGTTATTTAAACATATTTCAAGGAGCTAGAGTGGCTCATTCAAATAGATGAGTGATGGGCCTTAAGGGGAGCGCATGATGTAATGAGCAGTGGGTGTTATATACAATGGATGAATCATTGAACTCTACCTCTGAAACTAATACTACACTATATGTTAATCTATTGAATGTAAATTAAAAAAAAAACCAAATAGATGAGTGAGAGAAAAAGAAGCCAGGTTGGTGGAGAGACTAGACTAACATCAAAGGGCTGTGGCAAGAACCCTTCATGTTGTCCAAGGCTGATATCACCATTGGATCATTACAGAGCATAATAAGTCATGTGGGGTGGTCATCAATCTCATAAACAAGGCCTAGCCATCACTCATGGTGACAGATGAATGACAAAAGTTCAGATGTCAGCAACTGAGTCAGTATAGTCTGTACCAAAGTACAGACTAATCTGAACGAAACAAAAAAACAAAAATAAAAACAAACAAACAAAACCCCAAAAAAGTCTGTTGTGTCTTTGAAGACATCAGGGGGAAGTTGTGTAAGTCCTGAGAGTTTAGAAATGGGACTTGGAAGGAGCAATGATACCCATGAGAGGTGGGAAATGAATGAATGTGGCTCAAGTATAAATAAAAATTCACTGAGAAAATACTACATTGGGTTGAGAAAAGTCAGAATTGGGATACAATTAGACAGACTGAAGGCCCCAAACCAAAAATAAATTGAACTATAGAAATGAGGATACAGAAACAAAATCCATTCTCAGATGCCCAAGACCTGAGGCTTACAACGACTGTGAAAATTCACATGTTATATATGTACCAGTACTTCTTGCACCCACAGCCATAGCAGACACTGTAATCAATCTTTGTTTATCCTTCTGTATTTAGCCCAGAGTTTGACACAAGTTTTTTCACTATAGCAAGACAAGATGTCCTTACCAACTGATGAGAATTGGCATGGAAGTTAAACTAATTTGCCATACATGGAATAAAGGAATGAAATTGAGGAATATATCCTCACCCAGAATCTGCCTTGCCCAGGTTAGGGATGACTGATGCAAAGTCAAAGGGATATAAAGGCTCCTTATTCCATTATTTAAACTTATCCAGCTATTAAAATTAAAATTATCCATCTATTTTTTTTAATTTTTATTTTTTATTTTTTAAATTTTTATTTTAATTTCAGTTAGCAAATATACAGTGTTACATTATTTCAGGTGTACAATATCATGATTCAAAAAGTCCATACATCACGTGGTGTTCTTTACAAATGCATTCTTTTTTTTTTAAATCATTTTTTTAAATTTATTTTCAGCATAACAGTATTCATTGTTTTTGTACCACACCCAGTGCTCCATGCAATCCGTGCCCTCTCTAATACCCACCACCTGGTTCCCCCAACCTTCCACCCGCCCCTCCTCTTCAAACCCTTCAGATTGTTTTTTTCAGAGTCCATAGTCTCTCATTGTTCACCTCCCCTTCCAATTTCCCCCAACTCCCTTCTCCTCTCTAACTCCCCTTGTCCTCCATGCTATTTGTTATGCTCCACAAATCAGTGACCATATGGTAATTGACTTTCTCTGCTTGACTTATTTCACTCAGCATCATCTCTTCCAGTCCCGTCCATGTTGCTACAAAAGTTGGGTATTCATCCTTTCTGATGGAGGCATAATACTCCATAGTGTCTATGGACCACATCTTCCTTATCCATTCGTCCGTTGAAGGGCATCTTGGTTCTTTCCACAGTTTGGCGACCGTGGCCATTGCTGCTATAAACATTGGGGTACAAATGGCCCTTCTTTTCACTCCATCTGTATCTTTGGGGTAAATACCCAGTAGTGCAATTGCAGGGTCATAGGGAAGTTCTATTTTTAATTTCTTGAGGAATCTCCACACTGTTCTCCAAAGAGGCTGCACCAACTTGCATTCCCACCAACAGTGTAAGAGGGCTCCCCTTTCTCCACATCCCCTCCAACACATGTTGTTTCCTGTCTTGCTAATTTTGGCCATTCTAACTGGTGTAAGGTGGTATCTCAGTGTGGTTTTAATTTGAATCTCCCTGATGGCTAGTGATGATGAACATTTTTTCATGTGTCTGATAGCCATTTGTATGTCTTCATTGGAGAAGTGTCTGTTCATATCTTCTTCCCATTTTTTGATATGATTATCTGTTTTGTGTGTGTTGAGTTTGAGGAGTTCTTTATAGATCCTGGATATCAACCTTTTGTCTGTACTGTCATTTGCAAATATCTTCTCCCATTCCATGGGTTGCCTCTTTGTTTTGTTGACTGTTCTCTTTGCTGTGCAGAAGCTTTTGATTTTGATGAAGATCCATCTATTTTTTTGTCTGAAATACCATGTGATTGACTTAGACATTTCCATCTCTAAAATGCAAACACCTGGATTGAAAGAGAGAATCTCACTTTGTTGCTGTTCTTAAGTATAAAACAATTTCTTAAGTGTAAAGTAATTTATTGAACTTCTTTCTTATGTAATTCTCTTTCTAACTGAATGAGAACCTTTTTTTTTAAATGAAGCTTTGTAAACTGAAAGCTTCTTACTAGTAGTTTACATCTATTGATTTTTCTTTTCTTTTTTTTATTATGTTCAGTTAGCCAACGTATAATACATCCATTGATTTTTGACTCTGTCTTCAATGGACATAAGAAGCATTTCTGATTACATAGAACAAATTTTCCTTCATTCTGAGAAAAGTAACAAATAGAAAACACGGAAATACAGGCATCTTTAGGAGAGGAGCACATGGGCAAGGAGTTTCAGGAAGCGTTATTTGGTGAATGCAACCTGAGCTTCTGAAAGGCAGGAAGAGTAGAGAACAGAATCCATACAAAGGCACAGAGCTGGCTTACTAATAGTTAAGTGATTGATGTTAGGTTTTGTGAATCTAATGACTCCAGAGCCCAGGATATCCAGCTGTTGAGAGAATTAATAAAAGGGACCATTGTTGTATCATGGCATGATCAGAAGACACAGGCTCTGCAGTTGGGAAGTTCCTAGTTCAGTAGGGAGGTAACACACACACATTCACCCAACCACTTACAAAAAAACTTCTATTTCAGATGGAACAGAGTGGTTATAAATGCAAAACATTTTTGCACATATATATATTTCTACATAAATGTACAAAAATTTTTTGTAATTCAAGTGACCAAACTTGGGTGAATTTATAAATAAAGGAAATATAGGGGATTCCATATAAATATGGAAGGAATAAAGGGAATGTGATTTTCTGGAATAGAGAGATATTGAGGTGATCTACATTGTAGCATACATACCAAGACATGGAAAGTACTGTGAACCATGGTGTGACAGAGACCACAGGTTAGAAAAGTACAGGGTACAGCTACAATTGAGCAAAGAGTATATTTTTCCAAAAAAAAGTTCTCACATGCTGGTGTGTGTGTGCATGTGTGTGCCCCTGTGAGTTTGTGCAGGTGTGTGTACATGAGCACATACACCCACACTCACACTTTGCAATCAGGATCCATGGATTTTGTTGGCTCGTATAGTAGGAAGCATATCCATTTGAGCCTTAATCCTGCTTATCAGTTTCTCTAAGCCCCGTTTCATGTCTTTGTTTCTCAAACTGTAGATAAATGGATTCAACATCGATGTCAGTACAGTGTAGATGATTGTTGCTACTCGGTCATTGACAGTATACCTGGACAAAGGGTGGAAATAGACATAGCCAATACTCCCATAAAACAGAGTCACCACAGTAAGATGGGAGCTGCAGGTGGAGAAAGCTTTGCATTTTCCAGCCACTGAGGGAATATTGAAGACAGCAATGAGGATTCTCAGGTAAGAGATGACAATGCAGATACATGGGGCCATCACAGAAGCCATCCCTTCAGTCATGGCCACAATTTCGTTGACAGAGGTGGAAGAACAGGCCAGTTTTAGAACAGGGTTGACATCACAGAAGAAATGTTGGATAACCTTTGATGCACAGAAGATGAGCCGATTCACCAGGAGGACGTGTAGGAGGGAGTGGAGGCAGGAGAAAGCTACGGAGAAGGCCACTAGCAACAGACAGCGTCTGTGGTTCATCACAGTGACATAGTGGAAAGGGTTACAAATGGCTACATAGCGGTCAATGGCCATAGCTGCCAGGAGATAACTGTCTATGTTTCCAAAGACCAGGAAGAAATACATCTGTGCCAGACATTTGGCATAGGAGATGGTCCTTGTCTCTGATAAGAAGTTCACTAACATCTTGGGGATTACGACTGTTGTGTAGCAGATATCAGCAAAGGACAAGATGCTCAGGAAGAAATACATGGGATTTTGGAGTTTAGGATCAGAGCGGATAGCCAAGATGATGAACAGATTCCCCCCCAAGGTGACCAGGTACATGATAAGAAAGAGGGCAAAGAGTGGCTTCTGGTCCTCAGGGTGAGAGGATATCCTATGAGGATGAATTCAGAGAGTCTTGTCAGGTTGGACATTCCCATGGACTTGTATGCACCTACAGATAAAAGATCCTGTCAGTTAATGGTTCTTATGTCCTCTAGGACATGCATCTTTCCATCTGGTTCTTACAATGAGAATGAGCAGTTCTAATAGGGCATTTACTCTAATGTTTTTCTTCCTGAATATGAACAAATCAGAGCCAAAGATGTATTTTCACTTGTTCTTTAAGGATCCTTGACATAGAGATCTGTAGAAAACAGATTGAAGGGGTGGCACCTGGGTGACATAGTTGGTTAAGAGTCTGACTCTTGGATTTGGCTCAGGTCATGATCTTGGAGTCATGAGATTCATCCCCACATTGGGATCCACACTCAGCCTAGAGTCTGCTAAAGACCCTGTCTCCCTCTCCCTCTGCCTCTCCCCACTGAGCATGCACTCTCTCTTAAATAAATAAATAAATCTTAAAAAAAAAAAACAAATTGAAGGTGAGATGGAGAAGGAGGAGAGAAGGCTTGATTCCTGTTTCCTCTTCCTTGGTCTGTGGCTGATAATCACAAGAAACACAGATGCAGTCTGTGAATCAGATTCAGGTTGGCTTCTCATAAAGATTATTGTTGGCTAATGTACATCTAGATAATTATGAAATAGCTATTTCATCTAGTTTGTGGTTGATGAAGAACCATCCTTTTAAAAATAAAGTAAGATGAAAATAGAGAGGGAGGGGCGTCTGGGTGGCTCAATGGGTTAAAGCCTCTGCCTTCGGCTCAGGTCATGATCCCAGGGTCCTGGGATCGAGCCCCGCATCGGGCTCTCTGCTCAGCGGTGAGCCTGCTTTCCCCTCTTTCTCTGCCTGCCTCTCTGCCTACTTGTGATTTCTTTCTGTCAAATAAATAAATAAAATCTTAAAAAAAAAGAAAATAGAGAGGGAGGCAAACCATAAGAGATGCTGAACTCTAGGAAACAAACAGGTTGCTGAAGGGGAGGAAGGTAGGGGGAAGGGATAATAGGATGATGAGTATTAAGGAGGGCACTTGATGTAATGAGCACTGTGTATTGTATGCAACTCATGAATCACTAAATTCTACCCTTGAAACTAATAATACAGTATATGTTAACTAAATTGAATTTAAATGAAAAATTTGAGAAAGAACCATTCTTTTAAATCAAGATGTTTCTTTCCACATAATTTGCAGTGGAAGTAAGAAAGGCATACAAAACTGTTGAATTGAATATAAATAGGTCTAGGGCAAAGAAAGATGGGGAAGGGAAAGTGAGAGAGAGGGAGTGAATTTTCATGTTCTTTGGCTGATATTTCATATTTTGAGGTCAGGGGAATGTGACTCATAGTATACTGGGTAAAGAAAGATTCAACTGCAGAATATATATCTCAACATTTAGCTCAAAAATAAGTTAGCTCTCTTAGTGTCCAGTAATGAAAAATTATATGTCTGAGATCAGATATTCACACCTTCTTATCAGGCATTCTCAAAGTTCACTTCTTACCTGGGAAGGACATTAAAGTCTTGCCTCATGTGTTCTGCTCCCTGGAATGATTGCTGAGAAAGAAGACAAACTGTGCCAAGAGGCCATATACAGAAAATGTGTCTGATTATAGAAAATCTAATGCTTCTTAAATCTGAATGCTCCTTTCCATGGATTCTTACCATCCTTCCCAAGCTATAGATACTTACAGCCCTTGCTTCCCTAATGGGAGTATCCTCTGATGCTGTGTCACTAAATCTCTGGTGTTTTGTGGGGGCAGAGAATAAGAAGAAAAACACATTAACTTTGTGCAGGATTGTCTCCAAGGATCCAGAGGAATTACATATCTTCTCTCTCCCCAAGTGGCCCCACATCCCTGTCCTCAACAGTCTGGGCATTGTGCAACATTGTCCTTAGCCTTTTGTAGGTGTCCAGATAGATAATAATTTTCTGTCCCTGGCTCTTGCAACCTCTCTGAGGGCTTACCTTGTTATGTCCCTTGTAGCACTGAGGATAGAGTACAAGGCAGGGACATCTGGGTCTAGTTTCTTTCCTTGAACCTATAAAGCTTTGATTTGGACACTCCCTTAGTGCCTCCATTTGTCTAAAAGACAACTATCTCAGAGCACCCCAACATCATGAATATCTTCTGCTCTCCCCTCAAGTTTATCTTGACTTATTTTGTTGCCCAAATATCATTGACATACAATAATTAATTTCAGTGCTAATTTAGTGAACTGCTAATACAAGGACATAGTTTTTGAACATTCTAAAGTGATCATCAGTACAAATCTAGCTACCATCTGTCACCATACAAAGTTGTTACAATATTGTTAACTATATCCCCTAAGCTGTAACTTTCATCCCCTTTATAACTGGAAGTTTGAGCCTTTTAATCTTTTTCTCCTATTTCAACCATTCCCCTTCCCCGCCCACCCTAATCCCCTCTATGAACTACCTGATTGCTCTCTGTATCTATGATCCTGCTCATGTTTTGTTTTGTTTGTTTTGTTTTTTAGATTCCATGTATAAATGAAGTGATACATTGTTTGTCTCTCTTGTCTGACTTATTTCACTTAGCACAGTCCTCTAGATTTGTCCAAGTTGTTGCAAATGGCAAGATTTCAATCTTTTTATTGGGTGAATAATATTTCATTACACACACACACACACACACACACACACACACACAAATACATATATATATATATTCTTTATTCATCTATTGATAGATGGATTGCTTCCATATCTTGGTTATTGTAAATAATGCTGCATTGAACACAAGGGTGCTCATATCTTTTTCAAATCAGTGTTTTCATTGTCTTCTGATAAATAGTCAGACATAGAATTGCTGGATCTGATGGTGGTTTTATTTTTAATTTTGGGGGGAATCTCTATGCTGTGTTTCATAGTGGTTTTACCTTTTTGCACTTCCCCCAACAGTGCGTCTTATTTTTTATGCATTCTTATGGGACTAGTTATAGCTTACCTTTTTGATAATAGCCATGCTTACCCGTGTACTATTACAGGGGTTATTTTGTACATAACTAGATTTTTTTTTCTCTTTCTGCTTTAAAAATTCTCTCTTCATCTTTAACTATTGACACTTTGAGTATAGTCAGTTTTGGTGTTGGTCTCTTTGGGTTCATCCTATTTGTGACTCTCTGTGCTCCCTAGACTTGTATGTCTATTTCCTTCACCAGGTTAGGGATGTTTTTAGCCATTATTTCTTCAAGTGGTTTTCTGTCCCTTTCTTTCTTCTCCTTCTGGGACCCCTATAATGTGAATGTCAGTATGCATGATGTTGTCTCAGAGGTCCCTTAAAAAAAAGGTTTTATTTATTATTTGACAGAGACACAGCAAGAGAGGAACACAAGCAGGGGAAGTGGGAGAGGGAAAAGCAGGCTTCCCGCTGAGCAGAGAGTCCAACGTGGGGCTCAATCCCAGCACTCTGAGATGGTGGCCTGAGCTAAAGGCGGACACTTAATGACTGAGCCACCCAGGCACCCCTCAGAGGTCCCTTAAACTGTTGTTTTTAATATTATTTTTTATTTTTTTGTTTTTTGCTTTTTAAAATTTCTTTTCAGCTTAACAGTATTCATTGTTTTTGCACCACACCCAGTGCTTCATGCAATCCGTGCCCTCTCTAATACCCACCACCTGGTTCCCCCAACCTCCCACCCCCCACCACTTCAAAACCCTCAGATTGTTTTTCAGAGTCCATAGTCTCTCATTATTCACCTCCCCTTCCAATTTCCCTCAAATCCCTTCTCCTCTCCATCTCCCCTTGTCCTCCATGCTATTTGTTATGCTCCACAAATCAGTGAAACCATAT
>NW_019154097.1:28024547-28095343 GCF_002288905.1 Enhydra lutris kenyoni | reverse complement strand
TTTAAAGTGAGGGGGTGGAAAAGAATTTACCATGCTAATGGACATCAGAAAAAAGCAGGAGTGGCAATCCTTATATCAGATCAATTAGATTTTAAGCCAAAAACTATAATAAGAGATGAGGAAGGACACTATATCATACTCAAAGGAACTGTCCAACAAGAAGATCTAACAATTTTAAATATCTATGCCCCTAACGTGGGAGCAGCCAACTATATAAACCAATTAATAACAAAATCAAAGAAACACATCGACAATAATACAATAATAGTAGGGGACTTTAACACTCCCCTCACTGAAATGGACAGATCATCCAAGCAAAAGATCAACAAGGAAATCAAGGCCTTAAATGACACACTGGACCAGATGGACATCACAGATATATTCAGAACATTTCATCCCAAAGCAACAGAATACACATTCTTCTCTAGTGCACATGGAACATTCTCCAGAATAGATCATATTCTCGGTCCTAAATCAGGTCTCAACCGTTATCAAAAGATTGGAATCATTCCCTGCATATTTTCAGACCACAATGCTCTGAAGCTAGAACTCAATCACAAGAGGAAATTTGGAAAGAACCCAATTACATGGAGACTAAACAGCATCCTTCTAAAGAATGAATGGGTCAACCAGGAAATTAAAGAAGAGTTGAAAAAATTCATGGAAACAAATGATAATGAAAACACAACGGTTCAAAATCTGTGGGACACAACAAAGGCAGTCCTGAGAGGAAAATACATAGCGGTACAAGCCTTTCTCAAGAAACAAGAAAGGTCTCAGGTACACAACCTAACCCTACACCTAAAAGAGCTAGAGAAAGAACAAGAAAGAAACCCTAAACCCAGCAGGAGAAGAGAAATCATAAAGATCAGAGCAGAAATCAATGAAATAGAAACCAAAAAAACAATAGAACAAATCAACGAAACTAGGAGCTGGTTCTTCGAAAGAATTAATAAGATCGATAAACCCCTGGCCAGACTTATCAAAAAGAAAAGAGAAAGGACCCAAATAAATAAAATCATGAGTGAAAGAGGAGAGATCACAACGAACACCAAAGAAATACAGACAATTTTAAGAACATACTATGAGCAACTCTACACCAACAAATTTGACAATCTGGAAGAAATGGATGCATTCCTAGAGACATATAAACTACCCCAACTGAACCAGGAAGAAATAGAAAGCCTGAACAGACCCATAACCAGTAAGGAGATTGAAACAGTCATCAAAAATCTCCAAACAAACAAAAGCCCAGGGCCAGATGGCTTCCCGGGGGAATTCTACCAAACATTTAAAGAAGAACTAATTCCTATTCTCCTGAAACTGTTCCAAAAAATAGAAATGGAAGGAAAACTTCCAAACTCACTTTATGAGGCCAGCATCACCTTGATCCCAAAACCAGACAAGGATCCCATCAAAAAAGAGAACTACAGACCAATATCCTTGATGAACACAGATGCAAAAATTCTCGCCAAAATACTAGCCAATAGGATTCAACAGTACATTAAAAGGATTATTCACCACGACCAAGTGGGATTTATTCCAGGGCTGCAAGGTTGGTTCAACATCCGCAAATCAATCAATGTGATACAACACATTAATAAAAGAAAGAACAAGAACCATGTGATACTCTCCATAGATGCTGAAAAAGCATTTGACAAAGTACAGCATCCCTTCCTGATCAAAACTCTTCAAAGTGTAGGGATAGAGGGCACATACCTCAATATTATCAAAGCCATCTATGAAAAACCCACCGCAAATATCATTCTCAATGGAGAAAAACTGAAAGCTTTTCCGCTAAGGTCAGGAACACGGCAGGGATATCCGTTATCACCACTGCTATTCAACAGAGTACTAGAAGTCCTAGCCTCAGCAATCAGACAACAAAAGGAAATTAAAGGCATCCAAATTGGCAAAGAAGAAGTCAAACTATCACTCTTCGCAGATGATATGATACTGTATGTGGAAAACCCAAAAGACTCCACTCCAAAACTGCTAGAACTTGTACAGGAATTCAGTAAAGTGTCAGGATATAAAATCAATGCCCAGAAATCAGTTGCATTTCTCTACACCAACAACAAGACAGAAGAAAGAGACATTAAGGAGTCCATCCCATTTACAATTGCACCCAAAACTATAAGATACCTAGGAATAAATCTAACCAAAGAGACTAAGAATCTATACACAGAAAACTATAAAGTACTCATGAAAGAAATTGAGGAAGACACAAAGAAATGGAAAAATGTTCCATGCTCCTGGATTGGAAGAATAAATATTGTGAAAATGTCTATGCTACCTAAAGCAATCTACACATTTAATGCAATTCCTATCAAAGTACCATCCATTTTTTTCAAAGAAATGGAACAAATAATCCTAAAATTTATATGGAACCAGAAAAGACCTCAAATAGTCAAAGCAATATTGAAAAAGAAAGCCAAAGTTGGTGGCATCACAATTCCGGACTTCAAGCTCTATTACAAAGCTGTCATCATCAAGACAGCATGGTACTGGCACAAAAACAGACACATAGATCAATGGAACAGAATAGAGAGCCCAGAAATAGACCCTCAACTCTATGGTCAACTAATCTTCGACAAAGCAGGAAAGAATATCCAATGGAAAAAAGACAGCCTCTTCAACAAATGGTGTTGGGAAAATTGGACAGCCACATGCAGAAAAATGAAATTGGATCATTTCCTTACACCACACACGAAAATAGACTCGAAATGGATGAAGGATCTCAATGTGAGAAAGGAATCCATCAAAATCCTTGAGGAGAACACAGGCAGCAACCTCTTCGACCTCAGCCGCAGCAACATCTTCCTAGGAACATCGCCAAAGGCAAGGGAAGCAAGGGCAAAAATGAACTATTGGGATTTCATCAACATCAAAAGCTTTTGCACAGCAAAGGAAACAGTTAACAAAACCAAAAGACAACTGACAAAATGGGAGAAGATATTTGCAAATGACATATCAGATAAAGGGCTAGTGTCCAAAATCTATAAAGAACTTAGCAAACTCAACACCCAAAGAACAAATAATCCAATCAAGAAATGGGCAGAAGACATGAACAGACATTTCTGCAAAGAAGACATCCAGATGGCCAACAGACACATGAAAAAGTGCTCCACATCACTCGGCATCAGGGAAATACAAATCAAAACCACAATGAGATACCACCTCACACCAGTCAGAATGGCTAAAATTAACAAGTCAGGAAATGACAGATGCTGGCGAGGATGCGGAGAAAGGGGAACCCTCCTACACTGTTGGTGGGAATGCAAGCTGGTGCAACCACTCTGGAAAACAGCATGGAGATTTCTCAAAATGTTGAAAATAGAACTACCCTATGACCCAGGAATTGCGCTGCTGGGTATTTACCCTAAAGATACAAACGTAGTGATCCGAAGGGGCACGTGCACCCGAATGTTTATAGCAGCAATGTCTACAATAGCCAAACTATGGAAAGAACCTAGATGTCCATCAACAGACAAATGGATAAAGAAGATGTGGTATATATACACAATGGAATACTATGCAGCCATCAAAAGAAATGAAATCTTGCCATTTGCGACGACGTGGATGGAACTAGAGGGTATCATGCTTAGCGAAATAAGTCAATCGGAGAAAGACAACTATCATATGATCTCCCTGATATGAGGGAGAGGAGATGCAACATGGGGGGTTAAGGGGGTAGGAGAAGAGTAAATGAAACGATGGGATTGGGAGGGAGACAAACCATAAGTGACTCTTAATCTCACAAAACAAACTGAGGGTTAAAGGGGGAAGGGGGGTTGGGGGGGGTGGGATTATGGACATTGGGGAGGGTATGTGCTATGGTGAGTGCTGTGAAGTGTGTAAACCTGGCGATTCACAGACCTGTACCCCTGGGGATAAAAAGATATTATATGTTTATGAAAAATAAAATTAAAAAAAAAGAATATAAAAATTAATAGAGTTAAGATTTTAGATTCCAGACTTTAGTCTTTACTCTTCTCTCTGAAGCATCCCTATGTCTGCTCGTAAAACACTGATGTACGATCCTTGTTTTTCCACTCAGGGAAACCACCAGGTGAATATTTTTTGTTCTGTGGAATCCCAAATTCTTGGTCATTTGGGGCATCTCTCTTTGTGTGTATTGCAGAATTCCCAAGTTAAGACTCAAACCCTCCTGTCTCCCAGTATAACCATCACCCAAGAATATCCCATTCTTTAGGATTTATTGCCCCTTTACCCATTTGTACTATCATGCCTTTGCTAACCTGTAAGGTTTGAATTCAGCCTCCTCCAGGACACTTTTCTTGATGACTACCAGTTGGAATGGGTCTGTTAATGTCTTTTAATGCTTTGGACTTTCACACTAGTCAATGTCTCAATTTCTTTGTCTTATTGCTTATACATTAATTCAAAGAGCCATAAATTAGTAATTTAGTGAGTGCTTCCTCCATAATAGACACTTGTCTAAATAAAGCAATTGTAGTTTTTCATTTAATTATTGGGTCACCTTTATGAAATAGATGATCTTGTTTTCTTTACTTCAGAGATGAGGAGTCTGAGATCAGAAAGGTAAAGTGGGCTGCCCAATGTAACATAGCTAGTTAGTGACAATCAGTTTTTGAAACATCTCATGAGGTTATTTAGTTCCTGCTTGACTCCATCCTCTTAACCTGACACTCTCCTGCTTTTTCTTGATGCTAGTGAAAAGGATTTGGGAATCATGTGCTGACTTACAGTTCTGAAATAAATCATGTTGCCCAAAATATGAACATTCAAAAAATGAAATAATTGAGGTTTAAAAGCACATTATTAGGTTAAGCTGCCTCCCATAGGACTATATAATCATTGAGATCAGCACTCATGCCTATTAATATCTGCTTGTTTCAGTCAATTTGTTCATAAATATTTCTTGAAGCCCTGCTATATGTCAGAACTGTGCTAGGTGCTGAAGATACAGTGGCATATAAAACAAACAGTTCCTACCACATATGGCCCCTCCAGTACCTTATCCAAGATAGTAGTTTCTCACCAAGCAGTCATGGTATTTCTTCACTTTTTTGTTTATAGTAATTAAACATAAAAAAGTAGAAAAGCTTAGGGGCGCCTGGGTGGCTCAGTGGGTTAAAGCCTCTGCCTTCGGCCCAGGTCATGATCCCAGGGTCCTGGGATCAAGCCCCACATCGGGCTGTCTGCCCCACGGGGAGCCTGCTTCCTCTTCTCTCTCTCTCTGTCTACTTGTGATCTCTGTCTGTCAAATAAATAAATAAAATCTTTAAAAAAAAAAGTAGAAAAGCTTAAAGAGAAAAAGTAGTAATAATCCAGGTTCCTATAACCCAGGATAGTTGACTATAATAACACTTTTTGCTCTGTTTTCCTTCAGTCTTTTGTTTCACTTAGTCACAAACCTTATATACTTAAAAATTTTTTAATTTTATTATGCCACCATAAAATACATCATTAGCTTTTGATGCAGTGTTCCAAGATTCATTGCTTATGTACAACACCCAGTGCTCCCTGCCATATGTGCCCTCCTTAATACCCACTGCCAGGATCACCCACCCCCCAAATCCCCACCCCTCTAAAACTCTCAGTTTGTTTCTTGGAGTCCACAGTCCCTCATGGTTCGTCTCTCCCTCCTTGTGGAAGTTCTTCAGAAAATTAAAACTAGAGCTACCCTATGACTCTGCAATTGCACTACTGGGTATTTACCCCAAAGATACAGACGTAGTGAAAAGAAGGGCCATATATACCCCAGTGTTCATAGCAGCAATGTCCACAATAGCTAAACTGTGGAAAGAGCCAAGATGCCCTTCAACAGATGAATGGATAAAGAAGATGTGGTCCATATATACAATGGTATATTACTCAGCCATCAGAAAGGATGAATACCCAACTTTATATACTTTTTAAAAAAGATTTTGTTTATTTGAAAGACAGACAGAGAGAGAGAGAGCACACACACGTGTGGGGGACGGGCAGAGGGAGAGAGAGAATCTCAAGCAGACTCCCACTGAGCAGGGAGCCCAATGTGGGGCTTGATCCCGAGACCCCAAGATAATGACCTCTGCCCAAGGCAGGTGCTTAACTGACAGCCACCCAAGCACCCCTATAAACCTTTATTTTTTTAATTATTTTTTAAAGATTAAAAAAAATTAATGTGAGAGAGAGAGAGAAAGAGAGAGAGAGAGAGAGAGAACATGAGAGGGGAAAAGGTCAGAGGGAGAAGCAGAATCCCTGCTGATCAGGGAGCCTGATGTGGGACTTGATCCTGGGACTCCAGGATCATGACCTGAGCTAAAGGCAGTTGCTTAACCAACGGGAGCCACTCAGGCACCCACCCCTATAAACTTTTAAAAAATTTATTTGATAAAGAGAAAGAACACACACATGTACCCATGGAGGAAGGGGCAGAGGGAGAGGGAGAAGCAGACTTCCCACTGATCATGGAATCGAAAGTGGGGCTCAATACCATGACCCTGAGATCATGACCTGAGCCAAAATCAGATGCTTAACTGACTGAGCCACCCAGATGCCCCATAAACTTTTATAAAGATATGGTACATAGGTACAATGGACTATTACTCAGCCATCAGAAAGGACGAATATCCACCATTTGCACTGACATGGATGGGACTGGAGGGGATTATGCTAAGTGAAATAAGTCAAGCAGAGAAAGACAATTATCATCTGGTTTCACTCATACTTGGAACACAAGGAATAGTGTGGAGGACAAAGGGGGAAGGGAGGGAAAACTGAATGGGAAGAAATCAGAGAGGAAGATAAACCATGAGAGACTCTGGACTCCAGGAAACAAACTGTGGGTTACAGAAGGGAGGTGGGTGGGGGAACGGGGTAACCAGGTGATGGGTATTAAGGAGGGCACGTGTTGTGATGAGCCCTGGTTGTTACATGCAAACTATGAATCATGGAACACTACATCAAAAACTAATGATGGCTATCAGACACATGAAAAAAATGTTCATCATCACTAGCCATCAGGGAGATTCAAATTAAAACCACATTGAGATACCACCTTACACCAGTTAGAATGGCCAAAAATAGACAGGAAATAACATGTGTTGGAGGGGATGTGGAGAAAGGGGAACCCTCTTACACTGTTGGTGGGAATGCAAGTTGGTGCAGCCACTTTGGAGAACAGTGTGAAGATTCCTCAAGAAATTAAAAATAGAGCTTCCCTATGACCCTGAAATTGCACTACTGGGTATTTACCCCAAAGATACAGATGGAGTGAAAAGAAGGGCCATCTGTACCCCAATGTTTATAGCAGCAATGGCCATGGTCGCCAAACTGTGGAAAGAACCAAGATGCCCTTCAATGGATGAATGGATAAGGAAGACGTGATCCATATACACAATGGAGTATTATGCCTCCATCAGAAAGGATGAATACCCAACTTTTGTAGCAACGTGGACGGGACTGGAAGAGATGATGCTGAGTGAAATAAGTCAAGCAGAGAGAGTCAATTATCATATGGTTTCACTGATTTGTGGAGCATAACAAATAGCATTGAGGACAAGGGGAGTTAGAGAGGAGAAGGGAGATGGGGGAAATTGGAAGGGGAGGTGAACCATGAGAGACTATGGACTCTGAAAAACAATCTGAGGGAATTGAAGGGGCGGGGGGTGGGAGGTTGGGGGAACCAGGTGGTGGGTATTAGAGAGGGCACGGACTGCATGAAGCACTGGGTGTGGTGCAAAAACAATGAATACTGTTATGCTGAAAATAAATTAAAAAAAGAAAAAAAACTAATGTACTGTATGGTGACTAACATGACATAATTTTTTAAAAAATGAATGTAATTTTGTCATTTGTGATGACATGGATAGAGATAGAAACTATTATGCTGAGCAAAATAAGTTAGAGAAAGACAAATGCCATATGATTTCACTCATTCTGGGATTTAAGAAACAAAAAAAAAAAATGAGCAAAGGGGCGGGAAAAAAGAGAGAAAGCAACAAATCAGAAACAGACTCTTAACTATAGAGAACAAACTGATGGTTACCAAAGGGGAGTTGGGTGGGGAATGGGTTAAATAGGTTGTAGGGATTAAGGAGTACAGTTGTGATGAGGAGCAGGTATTGTACATAGTGTTGAATCACTAAATGGTGCACATGAAACTAATATTACATGTATGCTAATTAACTAGAATTTAAATAAAAACTAAAAATAAAACAAAAAAGAAGGATATAGTTAGAAGATATAATGGAGAATTTGCTATACTAAGGAATAATTGGAATAAACAAAAACATTGTTGGCAATCCAAGAACTGGACCCTATATGGTTAGAGCAGAAAGAAGAGGGATATTATTGAAGCATCAGGACACTGAGTTTTCATGTGGAAGATAGTGTGGTCTAGTGCAGAAATTGAAATCAGATAGACATTGTACTCACAGTATGTCTCAACGTATTTCTTCCAAATTGTGGGGATGCAGGGAAGAACCTATTCCTTCTTATAGTTTCAGTCATCCAAATGTAAAGTACAGTGAATAAAATTCCCCCTTCTTCAACTGTACTTCTCTTTTGTTCACATGACACTTGAAATTTTGTCTTATCTTTCATCCTTACTAGAGTGAGGATCCATTAGGGACATAATCAAATATTTTTTATTGTTGTATCCTTAATGCCCATCAGAGTTCTTTATATATAGTTAATGATAAATTAAATAAAATACATGGACAAATGAATTATTTAGTCCAGAGTCTTGAATGAAGTAAGCCTTCAGGTAAATGAGAGCTTCCTATCCCCTAATTTCTAAGAGTATATTGAGCCTGAATGGGTTGAATAATATCCTCATGATAGACTCTCTATCCCTAACAAGAATATATTCCTTCACAAATTCGTAAGAGAAGGATTATAGAGGTTGAGAAATGTGTTTTTTACTTCAATTAGCCTTGCCATAGGAAAATGCTACAAGAGAATGTTAAGAACCTAAGTTTGGTTTTAGACAGACTAGGAACTGAATCTTGTTCAAATACTTTAAGACTGTAGAGAAACTCAATTATCTACTTCTGAAATATTTCAACAGGAATACTATATATGTAATGTTTCATATGTATGAGGGTTGTTTTAATATTTTACATAATCTCATTTTTTACCAATTAACAACCTTATAAGGTGTGGACTATTATTAATTATCATTACTGATTAGAAAACTGAGGTGTATATGGGTTAAGATATTTGCCCAGGATCTCACAGCTGGTAACTTTACAGTCTGTTAGGCCAAGCACTAAGCTATACTGCTTTTCTTAGTACTAATACAAAAGTGCTATTATGAGTATGAATGAACAAAAGCCTGTAATAGAATGGTGTGTGTCATACAGTCATCACTTAATATAAATTAATTAGTACCATATCATCTTTGCACTCTCATAATCTTCAGAGACTTTTCTGTCCTGATTAAAGTGTCCTCTTTCCTTTTGATCAGTTTCCATGTCCTCAATGAACTGTTCTTCAGCCTAACCTTTGTAACAATAGGCTTAACTTCCTTCAGTAAGGGCCAGACCCCATCATACCATGAATACACTGTACACTACGTATTTGAGGCAAATATATAGTGGTAGCTTTAACAGTGCAGATTTAAAATTAAATTCCAGTTATGACTTAATGTCTGACTGTTTTTAACTTTACCAATGCAGCATATATTCATATAGGTGAATATAAATATATATAAAGATTATATAATTTTTTCTGTTAATGTATTTTTTGACTTTTTTGTATTTTTTTAATGTTATGTTAATCACCATTCAGTACATCATTAGTTTTTGATGTAGTCAAATTTTTTTGAAAATTTTTTAATTCAGCATGGTTTGCTAACTCTTCAATGACTCTTGAATGGAATAAATAGATAAAAGAAGGGGTAATTTCAAAAATGAATTCATAACAAATCAAATTTCTTTTTTTCTTTTTCCTTTTTTAATTATTTTCTTAAAAGATTTTATTTATTTATTTATCAGAGAGAGAGAGCACAAGCAGGGGGAGCAGCAGACAGAACAGACAGAGGGAGAAGCACGCTCCCCCCTGAGCAAGGAGCCCAAAGTGGGACTTGATCCCAGAACCCTGGTATCATGACCTGGACCAAATGCAGCTGCTTAAACAACTGAGCTACCCAGGTGTCCCAACAAATCAAATTTTCTTTTTTAAAAATTTTTTTCTTTTTTTAAAATTATTTACTTATTTTTAATAATTTTTTATTTAATTTTCAGCATAACAGTATTAATTGTTTTTGTACCACACCCAGTGCTCCATGCAGTCCGTGCCCTCTCTAATACCCACCACCTGGTTCCCCCAACCTCCCACCCCCCCACCTCTTCAAATCATTCAGATTGTTTTTGCCTCTCATGGTTCACCTCCCCTTCCAATTTCCCCCAAATGCCTTCTCCTAACTCCCCATGTCCTCCATGCTATTTGTTATGCTCCACAAATCAGTGAAACCATATGATAATTGACTCTCTCTGCTTGACTTATTTCACTCAGCATCATCTCTTCCAGTCCCGTCCATGTTGCTACAAAAGTTGGGTATTCATCCTTTCTGATGGAGGCATAATTCTCCATAGTGTCTATGGACCACATCTTCCTTATCCATTTGTCCGTTGAAGGGCATCTTGGTTCTTTCCACAGTTTGGCGACCGTGGCCATTGCTGCTATGAACATTGGGGTACAGATGACCCTTCTTTTCACTCCATCTGCATCTTTGGGGTAAATACCCAGTAGTGCAATGGCAGGGTCATAGGGAAGCTCTATTTTTAATTTCTTGAGGAATCTCCACACTGTTCTCCAAAGTGGCTGCATCAACTTGCATTCCCACCAACAGTGTAAGAGGGTTCCCCTTTCTCCACATCCCCTCCAACACATGTTGTTTCCTGTCTTGCTATTTTTGGCCATTCTAACTGGTGTAAGGTGATATCTCAGTGTGGTTTTAATTTGAATCTCCCTGATGGCTAGTGATGATGAACATTTTTTCATATGTCTGATAGCCATTTGTATGTCTTCATTGGAGAAGTGTCTGTTCATATTTTCTGCCCATTTTTTGATATGATTGTCTGTTTTGTGTGTGTTGAGTTTGAGGAGTTCTTTATAGATCCTGGATATCAACCTTTTGTCTGTACTGTCATTTGCAAATATCTTCTCCCATTCCGTGGGTTGCCTCTTTGTTTTCTTGACTGTTTCCTTTGCTGTGCAAAAGCTTTTGATCTTGATGAAGTCCCAAAAGTTCATCTTCGCTTTTGTTTCCTTTGCCTTTGGAGACATATCTTGAAAGAAGTTGCTGTGGCTGATATCGAAGAGGTTACTGCCTATGTTCTCCTCTAGGATTCTGATGGATTCCTGTCTCACGTTGAGGTCTTTTATCCATTTTGAGTTTATCTTTGTGTACGGTGTAAGAGAATGGTCGAGTTTCATTCTTCTGCATATAGCTGTCCAGTTTTCCCAGCACCATTTATTGAAGAGACTGTCTTTTTTCCACTGTATATTTTTTCCTGTTTTGTCGAAGATTATTTGGCCATAGAGTTGAGGGTCCATATCTGGGCTCTCTACTCTGTTCCACTGGTCTATGTGTCTGTTTTTCTGCCAGTACCATGCTGTCTTGGTGATCACGGCTTTGTAGTAAAGCTTGAAATCAGGTAACGTGATGCCCCCAGTTTTATTTTTGTTTTTCAACATTTCCTTAGCGATTCGGGGTCTCTTCTGATTCCATACAAATTTTTGGATTATTTGCTCCAGCTCTTTGAAAAATATCAGTGGAATTTTGATCGGAATGACATTAAAAGTATAGATTGCTCTAGGCAGTATAGACGTTTTTAAAATTAATTAATTAATTAATTAATTTTTATAAACATATAATATATTTTTATCCCCAGGGGTACAGGTCTGTGAATCGCCAGGTTTACACACTTCACAGCACTCACCATAGCACATACCCTCTCAATGTCCATAACCCCACCCCCCCAAGCGCCCTCCCCCCATCAACCCTCAGTTTGTTTTGTGAGATTAAGAGTCATTTTAACAATGTTTATTCTTCCGATCCAAGAGCATGGAATGATCTTCCATCTTTTTGTGTCTTCTTCAATTTCTTTCATGAGTGTTCTGTAGTTCCTTGAGTACAGTTTCTTTAGCTCTTTGGTTAGGTTTATTCCCAGGTATCTTATGGTTCTTGGTGCTATAGTAAATGGAATCGATTCTCTAATTTCCCTTTCTGTATTTTCATTGTTATACACTAACAATGAAAATATGAACACCTTTCTTTGAGAATAAGCTAATAGATTCAGAAAAATGGTAGTAACAAGTTAATTTCACTGTTACAACAGTTATTGCTTAATGTTGTTTCAGTGTCTTAAATAATTCAAGAAACTAAAGACTACTTTTAAAAAAATGTGCTTCAATTCAAAGAGATTTTTTTGTGGCATAGCCATCTTTATTTCTTTATTTCTAGAAACTGATACTGAAAAATTTAAGTAATTCAACAGATGTACCATGTTAAGGATGTTAAGTTGTTTTCATGTTTACTTTAAAATAAGACATTTAAGAGTAATTAGATTTCCTTAACTATACATTAAAAATTAGATACAATCATTTAAAATAAAACACACAATGTCAGCATTGAATTTGAGGGGCAGTTCTCAAATATAATGTGCTCACCTGGGTAAGGCTGAATATGCTTTACATGAGTCATTTTAGATTATTACTGGAATGAAATTGCATTTTTAAATTTTAGTAGAGATGATTCTGGACCCCTGAGGCTAAGTTCACAGTTCCCCAGAGATGTATGCATCTCTGTTTTATGAAGAAATACTTCTTCATAACAAGTTTTCAAACTAGTTTCCTTTTCTAAAACTTTGGCTTCCTTCTCTTCTTTTTCCTTCTTTCCTTCTTTCTTCTTCTCCTCCTCCTCTTCCTCCTCCTCCTCCTCCTTCTTCTTCTTTTGAAGTTAGTTGACACACAGTGTTACATTAGTTTCAGGTATACAACATAGTGATTCAACTTTCTATTTTTCAAAGCAATGCTATTAGCTAATGATTAAGGAATGTAGACTCATGGCCATATTATTATTATTAACAAACCCAATCAAACCAAAAAATAGTAAATGCATTAAGTCCAACCAAATAACACCTAAAAATACACGTTAACTTAAGTGAGAAAACTCTAAAAGTTTGTCAGAATAAGTAAGTAATATTCCATTGTGTATATTTATACCACATATTCTTTATCTGTTCATCTATCAATGGACATTTGTGTTGTTTCCATATCTTAGCTATTTTAAATAATGCTACAATAATAGGGGTGCATATATCTTTTTGAATTAGTGTTTTTGCTTTCCTTAAGTAAGTACCCAGTAGTGGAATTCCTGGATCATGCGGTAATTTTATTTTTAGTTTTTTGAGGAACCTCCACTCTGTTTTCCACAGTGCCTGCACCAGTTTGCATTCCCACCAACAATGTGTGAGGGTTCCTTTTTTCCACATCCTTGTCAACACTTATCGACAACTTCTTGTCTTTTAGATTTCAGACTTTCTGACAGGTGTAAGGTGATATATCTTTGTAGGTTTTTTTTAAACTTATTTTATTTAAATTCAATTAGTTAACATACACTGTATCATTTGTTTCCGATGTAGAATTCAGTAATTCATCAGTTGCACACAACACCCAGTGCTCATTACATCACATGCCTTCCTCAATGCCCATTAGTTGCCCCATCCCCCACCTCCTCTTCAGGAACCCTCAGTTTGTTTCCTATAGTTAAGAGTCTTTTATGTTTTGTGGTTTTGACTTACATTTCCCTGATGATGAGTGATGTTGAGTACCTTTTCATGTGTTTTTTCTGTTGGCTATCTGCGACAACACGGATAGATCTAGAGGTTATAATGTAAGTGAAATAAGTCACACAGAGAAAGACAAATACTGCTTGATTTCACTCATATATGGAATTTAAGAAACAAAACAAATGAGCAAACCAAAAAACAGACTTCTAAATGCAGAGAACAAACTAGTGGTTTCCAGAGGGAAGGTGAGTGGGAAGTTGGGTTAAATAAAGGGGATTAAGAGTACAGTTGCCATGATAGCACTGAGTAATGTATAGAATTGTTGAATCATTACATTGTACATGTGAAGTTAATAAAACACTGTATGTTAATTTTACTTCACTGAAAAAGAAGATAGGCTAGTAAATAGCATTTTAAAAAGTGTTAAAGAGTAAGATGGGACACCTGGGTGGCTCAGTTAGTTAAGTGGCTGCCTTCGGCTCAGGTCATGATCCCAGCGTCCAGGGATCGAGTCCCGCATCGGGCTCCTTGCTCAGCAGGGAGCCTGCTTCTCCCTCTGCCTCTGTGCCACTCTGCCTGCCTGTGCTCTCTCTCTCTCTCTGACAAATAAAGAAATAAATAAAATCTTAAAAAAAGATTTAAAAAAAAAGTGTTAAAGAGTAAGAAATCAAGTAGTATTGAAGGATTTTATTTTTGCAATATACATGAGGGAAAAGAAGAAAGTGCTGATGCTCCTCCTTTGTCTTAACAGAACAATTTTTAATGTGTTTATATTGTTTAGAAACAGCAATCTTCCAATTTTAATATTATTATTAAGACAAGAAATTATTGGGACTACCAATCAGAGTTACAGGTTTCTTTTTAAAGCTTACCTTCTCAGAATATGACAATGATTTCTAAAATATTTGGAGTTTAAAAAATCATTTTTTCAAATACTAATAGCAAGGATAAATGAATTATAATAAGGTAAATTAGTTACAACAAAATAGAACAAATTGGTAACAGTGATAAATATTCAGGCAAGTCTTTAACTTTGATGTTCTTGTGAAAGTTTTCAATCTAACACTTTACCAAATCAGATTCTTTGAATGAGTTTTATAATAAAGAATGATATTTCTCTCACTGGTCATCAGGTTAAAGGCCCTTTACATCATCTTTTTCAGAGATTCCCCTTGCTAATTATGAAAACTCAACATTTAAGCCAGGCTTTGGAATTTCTTTCTTTCTTTTTTTTTGTAATTTAATTTTTTTTTCAGTGTTTCAAGATTCATTTTTTATGTACCATACCCAGTGCTCCATGCAATATGTGCCCTCCTTAATACCCACCACCAGGCTCACCCACCCCCCCACCTCCCCTCTCCTCCAAAACCCTCAGTTTGTTTCTCAGAGTCCACAGTCTCTCATGGTTTTTCTCCCCCTCTGATTTCTCCCAACTCCCTTCACCTCTCCTTATCCCAATGTCCTCTGTGTTATTCCTTATGATCCACAAGGAAGTGAAACCATATGATAATTGACTCTCTCTGCTTAACTTATTTCACTCAGCATAATCTCCTCTAGTCCTGTCCATGTTGATACAAAAGTTGGGTATTGATCCTTTCTGATGGAGGCATAATACTCCATTGTATGTATGGACCATATATTCTTTATCTATTCATCTGTTGAAGGGCATCCTGGCTCTTTGCACAGTTTGGTGATTGTGGCCATTGCTGCTATGAACATTGGGGTACATATGGCCCCTCTTTTCACTATATCTGTATCTTTTGGGTAAATACCCGGTAGTGCAATTGCAGGGTCATTGCAGACACATACTCAGCACCTTATACATAACATTCTAAACCTTAAATCAATCATTTAAAAATAATTAGATATTATTATACTTTATAGATAAGGAAGTAAAACCTCAGAGAGGCTAAATAATTTGCCAAATCCACAGAACTTGCAAGTGGTATGTCCCAGAATTTACTCTGTTGTTTGACTCCAATGTTCTGGTTTTGGCCATTGCATAATACTTTAATTATTGTAGGTTATTCTAGGGAAATAATGAGATGATGATGGTGTAAATGACTGGGATAAGGATACGCAGTATTGACTATTTGGGGTTGCCTGAGCATAGACTGAATGACGTTACCTATCCCATTTGGAAGAGTGGAGTGTAGTTGTTGGGAGGAGCTTACAGTGCTTTTAACTTTCCCCTGATATCATGTCCACACTTTCTTGCTTCATGAGAGGCAGATGTACTTGACCTCCTTCTAGGAGACTCTAGGGGAAAGGTCTCTGGGGCCCCACAGCCTCTAAATCTCACCCAGTCTCACCAGCCCTGGCTTCAGGTCCCAAGATTCAGCACCATGGCCAGATCCCTGACTGAGCTAGGAAAGTCCAGAATCAGAGCAATTCTTTCTTGACAGGTGAGTGTGTGGGTGGGAACTAGCCTTCATTCTCCATCTTGTCTCTCCTTGACCCATTCTTGTATTTCTCTGTCTTTTAGATGTCTCTCACTCTGAACCCATTTTGTTTAACATTATCCTTTGTGCTTTATGTCATCACAGCCGTTCCCCTCTCTCTCCACCCTGACAATCTCTTTTACCAGCTTGCCTTTCTGTTTCTATTCTTGGTGTTCCATTTCTCATACTTGCCTTAACTTTTCTTTTATAGCCATCATTTCATGACATTCTATTTTTCTCTCCTTCTGCCCTGTCCCACATTATCACCCTTCTCTCACTCATTATCCACATGCCTTTCTCCTAAAAAAAACCCACAAAACTTATTTCTGCTCATTATCTATGCCACAATCATTTAAAAAATTCCCACCCTTAATTCTGCTCTTCTCACATCAAAATTCGTCCTATTTTTTCCCTTATGTTTCTTTCATTCATCCATTCTCTCTACTCTTTTTCCATCATGCATTTTTCTTCTCTCTCCCCACCAATTTGCATTCTTTCTTCGTTTTATCTTTCCATTTGTCTTTCCTCCACTGTCTCTATTTCCATGTTTCTGACTCTCACTTTTCTTCCTAGTCATCTCTCTGTGACAGCACACGATTATTTTTAGACGCCTGAAGTAAAGGTTAAGAGAAACTCTCAATTGAGAGTAAATTCTGCTTTTCAATAATTATTTTCTGAAATTTTATTATATACTTAGAGCTTATACACAGCACACACACACACAGTTATTTCACATTATTCATTCAGAATGCCATCTGTTCTCTGAGTAAAATGGAGGGCACTTTTGGTGTCAGCTGAGGGAGTCTTTATGTGTTACACCCTCCTGTGATTTTGCTATCTCCTAGAAACCTTCTCATGACCTCAGCCCATCCCTGATCTTACCTAACTGAGATGGGATATCCTCCAAATAAGCACCAAAACCCCTTTGCTTTTATTAGCATAACACTTATCACACTGTTTTTCATCCAATGTTTATCTTCCCTTCTTTCCACACTGTGGTTTCCTCATGGCAGAACTATTGTGTGGTTTGTCTTAATGTGTCATCATAGGTAAGAAATCATTACTTGTAGAACAGATGAATTAAACAACAAATGGATGAATAAGTAAATGAATGATCTTCTGGACCCTGTGATTACCTTCTGCAGTTGGTCTAGCCAAAATTATTTTGGGGGGACCATAAGTAAACTCAGGTATTTAAATTAATTTTTTAAAATTTAATCCCTTCTGTTTCCTGTCAGATATTTCCAGAGGCACAGATTCCAAGGTTGCTAATCCCTGCTTGGAGTAACAATTGTATTTTGAGAGCAAAATATTCTTTGGCAATTATTCTTTTTTTAAAATTTGGTAATTTTTTAAATTTTTTATTTTTTCAGGGTAACAGTATCCATTATTTTTGCACCACACCCAGTGCTCCATGCAATCCATGCCCTCTCTAGTACCCACCACCTGGATCCCCCAACCTCCCACCCCCCACCCCTTCAAAACCCTCAGATTGTTTTTGAGAGTCCATAGTCTCTCATGGTTCACCTCCTCTTCCAATTTCCCTCAACTCCCTTCTCCTCTCCATCTACCCCTTGTCCTCCATGCTATTTGTTATGCTCCACAAATAAGTGAAACCATAAGGTAATTGACTTTCTCTGCTTGACTTATTTCACTCAGCATAATCTCTTCCAGTCCTGTCCATGTTGCTACAAAAGTTGGGTATTCATCCTTTCTGATGGAGGCATAATACTCCATAGTGTATATGGACCACATCTTCCTTATCCATTCGTCCGTTGAAGGGCATCTTGGTTCTTTCCACAGTTTGGCGACCGTGGCCATTGCTGCTATAAACATTGGGGGTACAGATGGCCCTTCTTTGGCAATTATTCTTATAAATTATTAAAAATCCCCAGTGTGAATGATTCGTAGTGATGAGATCTACATTTGTTCCCCACTCCATACTCCTCCACATCCTTTCCTGCTTTTCTTTTGAGAGTTCTTCCATCTCCTTTTCTCTTCCAGTCCTCATATTCTCTCTGAATCTTTCACCTATATTATTAACCCTCCATGATATACTCTAGTTCATCATGTGCTTCATTTTTTTTTACCAGAAGTGTAGGATGAATCCTTCAGCCCTTTACTGTAGCAGTGAAGTTGGCCAGGTTTGAAGATGTTGATTTATGAAAAATCAGCATTAAGCTGGTCACTGAGGATCTAGGACTGGATATGTTCCTCAGGGTTGCTCCTGCAGAGTCTCCTACAGGGAAGGGAATGGGCGAAGAAGGGAGAAAAAAAGTTTAGAAAAGAGCTAACCACTGAAAGGGGGATAAAATTCACAATTTTACAGTATTCAGGAGATTGGAAAAAAATGTCAGGAATATGGGAGATAGTGGTTAATAATTCCATTGATAGGGAAGGAAAATGAAGGTTTGAGAGAAGCAGTGGCTAAGATGTAGACCATTCTTTGTGTTAAAATTCCAGTTCTGCCACTGACTTGCTGTGCAATATTAAGCAAGTTGCTTAATTTCTCTATGTCTCTGTTTCCCCATGTGTAAAATGAGAATAAAATAGCATTTCTACAGGATTAATAAAATCATGCATGTAGAGTGTTTTGTATAGTTAGTCATGTAGCAAGGGGTCCACAAATGTTATCTATTTTACTACTACTACTACTGCTACTACTACTAGTACTACTACTACTACTACTACTATTACTACCATTGTTATAGGTCATTGTATATGGTGAGAACTGTCTATTGATAACCTTAGAAGCAAAAATTTGAATAAATTATAAGGAAACTATACTTAATTTACTAAATATACAAGTTAGAGTAAATGGTTGATATATTATGAAATATGAATTATATATATTTTTAATTTTGAATAAATATTTTATTTCTTTTTCTTGTCATTACTTCACTGGCTAATACTTACAAAGCTATGTTGAATAAGGACTTTTGATGTAGTCATCCTTGCCTTGTTCCTAAACTTCAGTGAAATTATTTTAGAGATGCTCCAAGTATGACTTTCACTGTAGATTAATACTATATGAACCTTATTTGCTTATTGTTTTTATTTCCAGTATGCTAAGAGATTTTGGTTATGAGTAGGTATCAAATGAACTTTCTGCATCTTTTGAGGTGATCACATTTTTAAAAATTTTGTGAACACTAATAGGCACTTTATTTAATTCTTCTAACAACTTTGTGAAAATAGCTTCTATTTCCATCTTAGAAATCCATGACTCAGACAAGTTAAGAACTTACCCATATAAGAGAGTTAGTAGCTTGGAGCACAGAAATATAAACTGTGTCTTCTTTGTCCCATATTCTGTAGCAAGAATAACTAAGCAACACAAATACACATCACAGAGAATGGATAAATACATTGTGTTATAGTCATACAAGGGACTATTATGTAGCAATGACAAATAAGTCACAGCTATATCCAATAATATCAGTGATTATCGTAAAATCAAATAACCCCTAATTACTTAAATTTTGTTACTCTTTTATAAGTTTCACATCATCTCAAACTTAACAATATTCTTGGAATACCTATAGTAAATATATATCAAATTTAAACATGTATTGATGAAAGGAAGGGAATGATTAACCCAAGATTCAGGAGGCTGGTTACCTTAGGCAGAAAGTGACAGGGTGAGCTGATGTATACACAGATATGAATTAAAATCAATGTTTTAGTTTCTGTGTTAAAATCAAGTTAATGGGTGTTTATAATAGTATCCAAAACTAGGGGAACACGCAAGCAGGTATACTTGGACAACGAATAGGCTGCAGCATGAATCAGGGATTATGATTAATCTAGTCCTGGTCTTCTGAAGCTGGAGAAATATAGGCAGTTATGAGCCCTGCATCTCTATTAGAGTCTTGCTGAAGATTTCTCCCTTCTATTCCAGAGTCCTGTTCTAGAGTCAGTCCCAAATGAAAGAACTTCCATTAGAAACTTACTATAGAATTTACTACAGCAAGACAGAGAAATATGAATGGTAATTGGAAACATGGAACATGGCTGGGGTTAGGGAAAGATAATTTAGAGAAACATTAAGCTCATTGGCCCATTATAATTCTGATTGTTGATATTTCACGTGTATTTTGGCATTTCCTTTCTTCCACAAGGTTTTGGGAAATTGTTTCAGAAATAAACCTCTGGTTCTCCCAGTTCTTGATAGATAGTACCTAATTCTAGATTCTCCATGATATACTGGCTGGAGTGTCCCAAGTTGTGTGTGTGATTGAATTAACTGAGCTGGATGTTATTTTGAGATAGAATGGTATGCTTAGTTTTATGAAGGAATAAATAAGGGAAATATAAGAAAATAGAAGCTCTTATGTTTCAGTTTCTATTCTTGCCTTTCTGTTTATATATTCTAGTATGAAAAGTTTCACAATATAGAAAAATATGTGGAAACCAATACAATACATATATACAACATCCAACTTTAAAAAAAATACTTAACATTCACCTTTTTTGGTTTCAACTTTTTTTTTCTGTTCTTATTTTGTAAAAAAAATAGATGGCTACAGGCAACAGTTAAAACCTAAGCTACTGGGCACCTGAATGGTTTGGTTAATTAAGTGTCTGCCTTCAGCTCAGGTCATGATACCAGGGTCCTGGGATGGAGCCCTGCATCTAGCTCCCTGCTCAGTGAGGGTCTGTTTCTCTCTCTGCCCCTCACCCCACTGATGCTTTCTCTCTACTCTCTCTCTCAAATAAATAAATAAAGTCTTTCAAAAAACCCAAACTACTCTTCTATTTTATCCTCTATCCTTTCCTTCTTCGCCAAAGGTCACCACTATCCCGAATGAAGTATTCATTATCCTATGTATGTTTTTAGAATATATATCTAAAAGAACACAATATTTTCATGTTTTAAATCTTCATATATGTCATATTTTCCTGTCATTCTGAACTGACATTTTTTCCTTTTTAAAAAATTTTTATTTATTTATTTATTTTTAAATTTAACTTAATTTTTTTCAGTGAACTGGCATTTTTAAAGTTAATATTATGATTTGGAGACTTATATTTATTGATGCATGTGGCTCTATTTTCTACTGATGTATACTATGAGTAAACCACAAGTTACAAGAGGTGTATGCAGTTGTGGTACTACATTTAACTGAATAACCTCTTCTTCAAACACCAAAAGTCTCATCTCTATCATATATCCCAGTTTCTAGACATTGTGAGTTTGCTTTGGGGCTGCCATGTTCTGTATTCCACAGGCTCACTTAGCCACAATTTAGCCACAAAGTGAGTTTCAAAAGCTTGAGAAACTTATCTCATACAGATTTCATTGTCAGGCGCTGGCATTATTAAATTGGAACTCAATAATGAAAAGATAGTTTAAGAAAAAGTGTTTGGAAACAAAAGTGCAACTCTAAGTATTCCTGAAGGCCTTCAAGAAAATTTGAGCAAGGGAGCCCATGGATGGAGGACAGTTGCAGAAGCCCTGCCTCTACAGAACCCATTGGGATAAGGATGTATGAAGTTTTCTAGAGTCTATTGTTGCTGAGAAGTCTTCTGTCAGAAAGTCATAACAAATAACATGGAGAACATGGGGAGATGGAGAGGAGAAGGGAGTTGAGGGAAATGGAAGGGGAGGTGAACCATGAGAGACTATGGACTCTGAAAAACAACCTGAGGGTCTTGAAGGGGCGGGGGATGGGAGGTTGGGGGAACAAGGTGGTGGGTATTAGGGAGGGCACGTATTGCATGGAGCACCGGGTGTGGTGCAAAAACAATGAATACTGTTATGCTGAAAAGAAATAAAAAAAAAAAAACAAAAAACCAAAAACATTGAAAACACGGGACATGATTAAGAAATAAATATACAATCAAAAGAGGCTATTAAAAAACAAGAAAGTCTATGATCTTTCCTTCATAGTTAATCTTTCCTTTCTCTCTGCTTGGTTTTAATATTTTATCTTTGTATGTAATGATGGATCACTAAATCCTACACTTTAATATTATACTGTAGGTTAGCCAACTGAAATTTAAATAAAAACTTGGAAAAAAATAAAATAAAATAAAATAAGCAGTTAGGTAAAAAAATGTATTTTATCTTTGTATTTGTTGTATAGCAATTTCCCTAATGTAGTATCTATGCAAGGATTTATAAAAATTTATCTTGTTTGGGAGTCATTGTGATTCTTCAATCTGAGGCCTCATTTCTTTAATTAAGTCTGGAAAATTCTCAGTCCATTTCTTCAATGTTTCCTCTTCTCTATTTTCTCATTAATTTTTTTTTCTTGGACTTACTCGGTGTATGGTGGATCTCCTTATTTTTTCCCCCCAAAAGTCTTGACTCCTCTCCCCACATCTTGATCACTTCATACTGTTTTCTGGGTATTTTTCTCAGAACTAGCCTCTCTCTTCAGTTACTGTCCATGCCATTCATTGAGTCTTTACTTTGAATGTGAATATTTGTATTTTCTAATAATTCATATTGGGTCTTTTCCAAATCTGTTGTATTTTACTTTTTAAAATTTTTTTATTTTTTTTAATTAATCATTTTTTAAAATTTATTTTCAGCATAACAGTATTCATTGTTTTTGTACCACACCCAGTGCTCCATGCAGTCTGTGCCCTGTCTAATACCCACCACCTGGTTCCCCCAACCTCCAACCCCCCCACCTCTTCAAACCCTTCAGATTGTTTTTCAGAGTCCATAGTCTCTCATTATTCACCTCCCCTTCCAATTTCCCCCAACTGCCTTCTCCTAACTCCCCATGTCCTCCATGCTATTTGTTATGCTCCACAAATAAGTGAAACCATATGATAATTGACTCTCTCTGCTTGACTTATTTCACTCAGCATCATCTCTTCCAGTCCCGTCCATGTTGCTACAAAAGTTGGGTATTCATCCTTTCTGATGGAGGCATAATACTCCATAGTGTATATGGACCACATCTTCCTTATCCATTCGTCCATGGAAGGGCATCTTGGTTCTTTCCGCAGTTTGGCAACCGTGGCCATTGCTGCTATAAACATTGGGGTACAGATGGCCCTTCTTTTCATTCCATATGTATCTTTGGGGTAAATACCCAGTAGTGCAATTGCAGGGTCATAGGGAAGTTCTATTTTTAATTTCTTGAGGAATCTCCACACTGTTCTCCAAAGAGGCTGCACCAACTTGCATTCCCACCAACAGTGTAAGATGGTTGTATAGTGTAAGAGGGTTGTTGTATTTTACTTTTAGAATATCTTATTTCTTATAGTCTTTATTCATCCTTTGAGATACAAAGTATTTTAAACATAGCTTATAATTCCTAATAGATTAATTACTTTTATGATGTTTAGGGGGAGATAATTCTATCACTTGTTCATTGCTGATTATCTTCATAATAAATAGGTTTTGTGTCTGTTTAGTAATTTTGAATTGTGAGAACATCTTTTTGGTTGGTTTTTATTTGTGGGATTCCCATACAGTCTACAGCAACATGAGGAGAAGTTTTATGTTTGCTTCTAAAAGGTACCCCAAGGATTTTACCAGTCTGGGAATGATTTTTATGTTAGTTTGTCAGTGTGGGGGGTCTAGGATCATATGTGTCTTGTAAATAAGTGTATCCATTCCAGGTGCTATCCAGACCCATAATTGCATTCCCATGGGAGACCTTTCCCCTCCATGAAGTACAGGATGAGAGAGATGAGTTTTCTTTGGGTGTTCTATAGAAACTGGTATATATTCATTTTCCTGTTTGTGTATATTCTTTCACCGAGAGCTTACCATTTCGAATGTCCTGAACTAATGTGGTGGTGTCTACCTTTCAACCTTTTGCCTCACATAGGCCTACATTCTCACCTTCTGCTCTACATGGGGCCTCTAGACAATGAGGACTGATGGTATACCCCTCCCATCTACCTGTTACCACCACTGCATACATCATAGTAGACAGTTGACTGTTTTTTTTTTATTATGTTCAGGTAGCCAGCATATAATACATCATTAGTTTCTGATGTAGTGTAGTTTCCTTTACATTCTTAAACACTCATTTATGAATTTAAAAGGATGATTATCATATTTCCTCAACATTTCTACCTATGTTGCATGGGAAGGTGCTTAGTACCTCATATTTCAGCAAGCTAAAGCTTTCAAAATAGCATGTGATGATCTGCAGAAATGTGAGAGGTTACAATGTTCAGAACACTAAAAAAAGAGTTGTCTAGTTTTAAACATACTGTGTAGGTGTCTCAGCATGAACTTGGTAAGATAGGCTAGTCATTGATAACAATAGTTCTTCATAAGCCAGATGAAGCTATTTGGATACTATTCTGAAGGCCCTGACTCTTTAAATAGGGAAGCATATGTCGAAAGTTTTCTTCTGGAATCAGTATGGAAGATCTACCAAGGGAGATAAGTAGAGAAACTAGTCATGAGGCTATGAAGTTAGCACTGGTCAGAGATGCTAAATCTTAAACAGTGTGAGTGGATTAAGGGCAAAGGATGAATATAAGGGGAAATGTAGAAGTCAAGGAGTGATTGAATATGAGGAGATGAGGGAGAGAGTCCCCCAGCTTTTGCTTTGGGCAATTAGATGGATGATAATGGTGATGCCATTAACCAACAAAATGGAATAAAGAGTAAAGCCAAGTTATTTTATGACAACTTGAAGCAGTTTCACTATAAAAACCAAATACCTATAATGAACCATTTGTTTATATGTTACATATTAAATGATAACATTATGTTCCTTACAGGTCCAGAGAAATGAAATCACGAGGACTGCAATGGGATGAAGTGTGAATTGAAGATGAAGAGTTAGAGCCAGGGAGTACAGGAATTTTTTCAGGACGTTTGCCATTGGAAGGAGAAAAGCAGCAGTAGGATGAAAAGACATTACTGAATGAAGGGTTTATAACTGGATGAGGGACTTTCTTAAGGTTTATAGATTATAGAAAAGGAGCCACTAGAGTGGTGAAAGGAAGAAGTAGGAAGAAAATGCTATAGTAAATTACAGGAGTGAAGTCATAGACTTAGCAGAAGGGCCGTGGTGGTCAGTTGAATTGAAGTCTTTAGGGAACTTGAATAACATAAATAAATCAACTAGAACTATTATGATCCTCAGACCTATTACCTATGACTTACTTTTTGATTGAAACTCTCTTTCAGGCAGGCTTATTGTCACTTATCATGGGCTGCTCCCCTAATGCTTCACATTCTCCAGTCTTCTTACTCCTTGGGTTCTCAAGAACTAGAATCTCTCCAGATCTCCTTTTCTTCCTGTTCCTGGCTATTTACCTGATCACCATAATAGGGAATGTGACTCTAGTGCTACTTATCTCCCGGGACTCCAAGCTCCACTCACCTATGTATTATCTGCTCCGTGGTCTCTCCGTCATAGACATGGGGCTGTCCACTGTTACCCTGCCCCAGTTGTTGGCCCATCTGGTCTCTAATTACCCAGCCATTTCTGCTGCCTGCTGCCTGGCCCAGTTCTTTTTCTTCTATGCATTTGGAGTTACAGATACACTTGTTATTTCTGTCATGACTCTGGATCGTTATGTGGCCATCTGTAATCCCCTGCACTACCATTCAGTGATGAGTCGCCAACTCTGTGCCTGCCTACTGGCCTTGAGTTGGGTGGTGTCCATAGTGCACACCATGCTGCATGTGGGACTTCTCTTGCCTCTTTACTGGGATGGGGATGCTAAGGGCAACGTTAAACTTCCCCACTTCTTTTGTGACCACCGACCACTTCTGCGAGCCTCTTGCTCTGACATACATTCCAATGAGCTGGCCATATTCTTGGAGGGTGGCTTCCTCATGCTAGGTCCCTGTGCCCTCATTGTACTCTCCTATGCTCACATTGGGGCCACCATCCTACGTTTGCCTTCAGCTGCTGGTCGCCACCGGGCAGTCTCCACCTGTGGATCCCACCTCACCATGGTTGGCTTCCTCTATGGCACCATCATCTGGGTCTACTTCCAGCCTCCTTCCCAGAACTCTCAGGAAAAGGACATGGTGGCTGCTGTGATGTACACTGCCATTACCCCTTTGGCCAACCCTTTTGTGTATAGCCTCCGCAACAAGGATGTCAAGAGTGCCCTTCACAGGCTGCTTGGACTGGGGAGGGTGGACTCCTGATGAGCCTGCTGAAGAGCCATTTTGGGTGGTGAAGGAAAGAAGTGGGAGGGTTCAAGCATGGCTGGTTTTGGAGAGATGAGGGAAGGATGGCCTGGCTAACTTACAGAACTCCAGATTCGACTCTTGTTGTTGTGGTGCCCGACAGAGCGGTGAACACGTGCCACACGTGCTCAGGGCTCCCATGTCAGCCTGTCTCAGGAACCCCTTCCCCAGACCGTTTATCTTCAGTTATCAATGAGAGACTATGGACTCTGAAAAACAATCTGAAGGGTTTGAAGAGGTGGGGGGGTGGTGGGAGGTTGGGGGAACCAGGTGGTGGGTATTAGAGAGGGCATGGATTGCATGGAGCACTGGGTGTGGTACAAAAAACAATGAATACTGTTATGCTGAAAATAAATTTAAAAAATGATTTAAAAAAAAAGTGGATACAAATGAGTCACTAGGCCTGGGATGTTGAATCCCATAGTTTTGAAGAAGTGTGAGAATATTACTGTGAAATCTGAACTGAAACAGAGACAGTGAAGTTAATTATGGTCACGTCTAACTCAGTGTGCTTCCTCATGGAAAGTGTGCTGGTGTGTGTCAGAAAGTTAGGGGAAGGGAGCAGGTTAGGTAAAATGGGATAGTAGTTTTATACCTGTTCCATTCAGTGAGCAAATATTGGCCCAAAAGTGAGTGTGAAAGGGGCCATGATTCTATTATTCTGTATCTTGGCCTCAGTTTCCATGGACTTGTCATAGTGTGAGCATCTTATTCTGATGTGTGTAAATTCTATTTCATATATTTTAAATTAATTTTCTTTACATTTTCAAGTAAGATATACAAAGAAAATGCAAAGCCAAAACTCTGTTGCATAAAACAAGGAACAGTGAACTATTTCAACAATGAAGAAGACAAATTGGCTGTGCTTAGCTTGTTGGGAGCTGGACATTGACTTCTATTTTGCCAGCTCTTATGAGGTTTGCAGTGATAAATAAAAATATTTGTTGAGCTCTTTTTTATTGAAATGTAGTTGACACACAATGTTACATTAGTTTCAGGTGTACAACATAGTGATTTGATAACTCTATGTTTTGCTATGCTCATCCACGTGTAGCTACCATCTCTCACCATACAACTCCATTACAATACCATTAACATTTCTTTTTACTAAGATATAATTGAAATAAAACATTGCGAGTTTAACAGTATGTTGATCTGATACATTTATGTGTTGCAATATTACAGTGGTCCCCCTTACCCTCGGGGGTTATGTTCCAAACCCCCCAGTGGCTGCATGAAACAGTAGATAGTACTAAGCCCTATATATATTATGTTTTTTCCTATACATACATAACTATGATAAAGTTTAATTTATAAATTAGGCAGATTAAGAGATTAATAACAAACAATAATAAAACAGGGAACATTTATAACAATATGCTGTAATAAAAATTATGTGAATGTAGTCTGTCTCTCTGAAAATATCTTATTGTACGGTACTCACCCTTATTTGTGTGATGATGTGAGATGATGAAATACTTACGTGATGAGATGAAGTGAGGTCAGTGATGTAGGCATTGTGATACAGGATTACACTGCTGTTGACCTTCTGATGATGCATCAGGAGGAGGACCATCTGCTTCTGGACTGCAGTTGACCACAGGGAGCTGAAACTGCAGAAAAGGAAACCACAGATAAAATGGGGACTGCTGTACCACCAAAGTGTGAGATAACACTTCTACCATGTCATGTAATTTTCCTCTTTTTTGTGGTGGGAAAAATGAAAATCTAGTCTCTTAGCAACTTTGAAGCTTTTAGTACATTATTGTTGCTTATTATCATTACACTGTGTATTATTAGATCTCCAGGACTTATTTGTCTACTAGGTGCAGGTTGGTACCCTTAAATAACATCTCTCCAACTCCCCTATTCCTTAGTCTCTGGACTACCATTATACTCTGTTTTTATGAGTTCATCTGTTTTAAGTTCCCCATATAAGTGAGATTGTCGTTGTCTTTGTCTGACTTATCTCACTTAGCATAACAACCTCAAAATCCATCCATGTATTCATAAATGGTAGGATTTCCTTCTTTTTCATGGCTGAATAATATTCAATTATATATATTATGTTTTATATATATATGTGTGTATATATATATATATATCTTACATCTTTTAGAAACATTTTTCTGTTGATGGACACTTAGGTTGTTTCCATATCTTGGCTATTGTGAATAATGCTACAATAAAATAGGAGTAGGTTATTTTTTTGATAACTTTCTTTCATTTCCTTTAGACATAGACCCAGAAATGATATTGCTGGTTCATATAGTAGTTGTATTTTTATTTATTTATTTATTTATTTATTTATTTATTTTAAGAGAGAGAGCGATAATGCAAAAGGGGCAGGCAGAGGGAGAGGGAGAGAAAAAATCTTAAGCATGTTCCATGCTCAGGGTGGAGGCCGACCCAGGGCTCAATCTCATGACCCTGAGACCATTACCTGAGTCAAAACCAAGAGTCAGACACTTAACTAACTGAGCCACCCAGGCATCCTATATGTTTTATTTTAAGATATTTATTTATTTATTTTTAATTTAAAAAAAATTTTTTATAGACATATAATGTATTATTAGCCCCAGGGGTACAGGTCTATGAATCGCCAGGTTTACACACTTCACAGCACTCACCATAGCACATTGATTATGCTTTTTTGTTTGTGCTTTTGGTGCCATAGCCAGAAAATCATTGTCCAGACCAATGTGAAAGAACTTCTTCCCCGTTTTCTTCTAGAAGTTTTACATTATCAGGGCTTACATTTCTTCTTCTTCTTTTTTTTAATTTTATTTTTTTTCCAGCATAACAGTATTCCTTGTTCTTGCACCACACCCAGTGCTCCATGCAATCCATGCCCTCTCCAATACCCACCACCTGGTTCCCCCAACCTCCCACCCCCCGCTGCTTCAAACCCCTCAGATTGTTTTTCAGAGTCCATAGTCTCTCATGGTTCACCTCCCCTTCCAATTTCCCCCAACTCACTTCTCCTCTCTAACTCCCCTTGTCCTCCATGTTATTTGTTATGCTCCACAAATAAGTGAAACCATATGATAATTGACTCTCTCTGCTTGACTTATTTCACTCAGCATCATCTCTTCCAGTCCCGTCCATGTTGCTACAAAAGTTGGGTATTCATCCTTTCTGATGGAGGCATAATACTCCATAGTGTCTATGGACCACATCTTCCTTATCCATTCGTCCATTGAAGGGCATCTTGGTTCTTTCCACAGTTTGGCGACCGTGGCCATTGCTGCTATAAACATTGGGGTACAGATGGCCCTTCTTTTCACTACATCTGTATCTTTGGGGGTAAATACCCAGTAGTGCAATGGCAGGGTCATAGGGAAGCTCTATTTTTAATTTCTGTCTTTAATCCATTTTGAACTAATTTTTGGGTGTGGTGTAAGATAGAGGTTCAGTTTCATTTTTCTTGGTGTGGCTGGCCAGGTCCACTAACACCATTTGTTGAAGAAATTCTTTCTTCCCCACTGAGTGTTGTTCATGTCCTTGTCAAAAGTCAGTTGACAAAGTTAAGTGGGTTTATTTCTGGACTTTGAGTTATATTGCATTGATCTCCATATCTGTCCTTTTGCAAGTACCACATTCTTTGACTGCTGTAGCTTTTTTTTTTTAACTTTTATTTTTTAAATTATTTATTTGCTTGTTTGTTTATTTATTTATTATGTTCAATTAGCCAGCATATAGTACATCATTTTTTTTAAGATTTTACTTATTTATTTGACAAAGAGAGAGCACAAGCAGGGGGAGTAGCAAGCAAAGGGAGAGGGAGAAGCAGGCTCCCCATGGAGCAAGGAGCCTGATGTGGGGCTCAATCCCAGGACCCTGGGATCATGACCTGAACCAAAGGCAGATGCTTAACCGACTGAGCCACTCAGGTGCACCTTATTAGTTTTTGATGCAGTGTTCAGTGATTCATTAGTTGCATATAACACCTAGTGCTCATCACCACACATGCCATCCTTAATACCCATTACCCGGTTACCCCATCCCCCCACCCCCTTTCCTTCTGTAACTCAGTTTGTTTCCCAAAGTCCAGAGGCGTTCATGTAAACAATTCTTTTAATTTCAGGTGTAGGACTTAGGAACTCATCATTTACAATACTTAGTGCTCATCACAAGTGCCCTCCTTAATACCCATGAAAAAGAAAAAAAATAAATAAATTTAAGTTTCATATTAAAACAAACTATTTTAATATTATCAAGTGGCCAGTGTTGAAGTTTCCAGTTGTCTCATAAATATAATAAAATGTTTTTGTAGTTTTTAAAAATTAGGACCCAAATAAGGTTTACATACTGTGATTGGTTTATTTAGTCTTTTCAGTCTCTTTCTTCTTTCTCCCCCCAACCCCTTTTTTCTTCCTCTTTCCCCCTACTCTCCTCTATCTCTAGCAATTTATTTGTAGAAGATAAGTAATTTTCCTGCAGAATTCCCTGCAGTCTGGATTTGTGTGAGTTCATTCTTATCTTGCAGTTTAATGTGTTCCTCTGTGCTCTGTATTTTCTGTAACCTGGAAGTTGGATGTAGAAGCTTTGTCAGATTCATGTTTGGCTTTTGGAAAGGAGAGACAACTCCATAGGTTGTGTGGGAGAGGTAATGTCTGGTTAGGTCACTTCTTTGGTGAAATTAGCAGCCATTGCTATTCAATGTCTAGATCTATTCATTAGAGCAATAATTAAAGCAGAAGTATATGTGTGTGGAAGGGGAAAGAAATCAGGTGGAAGGAGGAAAGAACAGTCTAAAATCCAGGAATGTTTGCTCAGAATGAAACTGATAGAAAGAATCACATCCATTTGACAATGCATAAGCCTATATCCATTGTGGAAATATGTCACTTTCCCAAAGTAAGGAGAGCTGTTAGAAAATCAAATAGATCCTCTGCAAACAAAAATAAACGTATTACATTTTTTGAGGAAGTTGATATTATTTTGATTGATTAAAATCTCTTTCTTTCCACTGAATTCTGATCATATTCATCAGTTAATAATTTGATTTTCTAGTTTGTGACTAAGCTGCTTTTCCACAGGTTAATGGAGGAAAGTACTGGTATGCATCCAGTTTATAGTCATTTCCACATATCTAATCCATATCAATAAGCCACATGTCATTATTACTTTATAGTAGGCCAAAGACAATTTGCATATAATTTCAGATTTTTCAGGGTGGAGCTTCACTTCCTGCTGCTGCTTTTATACTAAAAGGGTTGTTCAAATCAGGTATTCTGTGGATGATAGTTCTAAAGTAGATAAGCAAAATGAGTAGATGAAATTCAGCAAAGGATGCACTTGGGTGAGGGCAGGAAATTTGGAACTCACTGGAGAGCAGAATAGAGACATAGCAGTGGTCAAAGTTGTCCCACTGATATTTCATAAAGCCTCATGTCTTGCAGCTAATTCAACTGAGTTAAGATGTTTAGATTAATAACAAACAATAACAGGAAGGATAGTTTAGGAAAGCTGGCTTCCTGAAATGATGAAATGGGAATCAGTTTCCTCTTGGGGTTTTTTCTTGCTCAACTGTTGACATTATACAAAGAAGACTCTGGTTTCCCCCAAAGGGTCGACCTTCCCTATAGACACAATTGTTTTCTGAAGCTCTAGGGTGACATCTGTGTATAAGGAAGGAGAAGGAGCAGACTCCAGAGCTATAGTCCCAGCTGATAAAGGAAGGTAGATGGGCTCAGCCCATTGTAGTTGCTATTTCATCTGAATACAGTTGGAGGCTTCTGGGGTTGGTAGAGTCCCAGAATGAGTCCCTGTAAGTGATGCTGCTTCTTTGGGATGAGCAACCATATAGAAAGGCTTTTATGGAAAATAATGAGAAGACAATCCTTAATTTGTGAGTTTTATGAGAATATGGTGAAGAAGGAGCACAGCTCTATTCATACTTTCTATCTTGAGGGTGTGGGGTTAGATACAGAGAAGGTGAGAGTAAGATTATACTCTGCCCTCATAGTAAATAGAAGGGGCACAGAAAATAATCATAATCTTCAGAGTCCACAGTCTCTCATGGTTTTTCTCCCCCTCCAATTTCCCCAAACTCCTTTTTTCTCTCCATTTCCCCATGTCCTCTGTGTTATTCCTTATGCTCCACATATAAGTGAAACCATATGATAATTGACTGTCTCTGCTTGACTTATTTCATTCAGCATAATCTCTTCCAGTCCTGTCTATGTTAATACAAAAGTTGGGTAGTCATCCTTTCTGATGGAGGCATAATACTCCATAGTATATATGGACCACATCTTCCTTATCTATTTGTCCGTTGAAGGGCATCTTGGTTCTTTCCACAGTTTGGCGACTGTGGCCATTGCTGCCATGAACTTTGGGATACATATGGCCCTTCTTTTCACTCCATCTGTATCTTTGGGGTAAATACCCAGTAGTGCAATTGCAGGGTCATAGGGAAGCTCTATTTTTAATTTCTTAAGGAATCTCCACACTGTTTTCCAAAATGGCTGCACCAACTTGCATTCCCACCAACAGTGTAAGAGGGTTCCCCTTTCTCCACATCCTCTCCAACACATGTTGTTTCCTGTCTTGCTAATTTTGGCCATTCTGCCTGGTATACGGTGGTATCTCAATGTGGTTTTGATTTGAATCTCCCTGATGGCTAGTGATGATGAACATTTTTTTCATGTCTGTTAGTCATTTGTATGTCTTCTTTGGGGAAGTGTCTACTCATGTATTCTCTCCATTTTTTGACATGATTATCTGTTTTGTGTGTGTTGAGTTTGAGGAGTTCTTTATAGATCTTGGGTATCAGCCCTTTGTACTGTCATTTGCGAATATCTTCTCCTATTCCATGGGTTGCCTCTTTGTTTTGTTGACTGTTTCCTTTGCTGTGCAGAAGCTTTTGATCTTGATGAAGTCCCAAAAGTTCATTTTCATTTTTGTTTCCTTTGCCTTTGGAGACATATCTTGAAAGAAGTTGCTGTGGCCGGTGTCAAAGAGATTACTGCCTATGTTCTCCTCTAGGATTCTGATGGATTTCTGCCTCATGTTGAGCTCTTTTATGCATTTTGAGTTTGTATTTGTGTATGGTGTAAGAGAATGGTTGAGTTTCATTCTTTGACACATAGCTGTCCAATTTCCCAGTACCATTTATTACAGAGACTGTCTTTTTTCCACTGTATATTTTTTCCTGCTTTGTCAAAGATTATTTGACCATAAAGTTGAGGGTCCATATCTGCGCTCTCTACTCTATGGACTCTGAGAAACAAACTGAGGGTTTTGGAGGGGAGGGTGGTGGGAGGTTGGGTGAGCCTTGTGGTGGGTATTATGGAGGGCACATATTGCATGGAGCACTGAGTATAGAGCATAAACAGTGAGTTCTGGAACACTGAAAAGAAATAAAAATTTTAAAAAAATATAAAAAAATAATCATAATCCTCTTTTAGAAAATGGTGTGATATTGGTGCCAAGAAGATCAAAGAATAGAATGAGAACAAATATTGTAGTAAAGGGAAGAAATGGGATGAATGGAAGGGTTATTAGTTTAACACATAAAAAAGCAGGATTTTGAATGAAAATATGAAGGCTTAGATGGAGAATATAGTCATGCAGTCAGAGAGGGAATGGAAAGATATTTCACAGTTCCCAGGTGCAAGAAATGTGTGACAAAGGTCCTAATTTATTTTGTGAGAATTTGGAAGATACATTTTTGAGACAGAGAAAAGGAGGTTCTGATTTTTAGATCTCAGATTCAAACTGTGATTCCTCAGCACAGGGGAACAGACCAGAAATAGAATTTAGACCAAGAAGGCATTTAGAGCACATTCCTAATATTTAGATATTGATGAAACAGTGAATGATCTCATATATTTTGGTTCTTCCATCAAAGAAGAAAGATGAGAATAAGAAGGATTAAGCCTTAACACCCTAGCTCTATTCCTTCTCAATGATTTTAGATGTCTCCGAGGCACCAGGTGGGAATGAGGAAAGCTGAGATGCTTTTGTTTCATTCCAGGGGTTCTTCCAGGGGTTCTTCTTCTTTTTTTACCTCTCCCATTTCAATTTTTCCTCTCCCATTTCAATTCAATACAAAATCTGTATATGTGTATATCTTCATACCTTTCCTAAATGGGCTATTCTTTTCTCTATCTTCCCCTAGCATCAGCATCCTTGATCCCTCAAAGCTGTCTAAACAGGACTTCTAGAGCTTAGGCTCTGAAGAGATAATGTTGAGATATTGGGAAATAGAAAATATACAGAAACGAGTCTTGAAGAAGTCAGCCAACAAGAGCGCTACCACTGCTTAGTACTCTTTTTGCATATAATTAGTTTACAAACACAGTTTTGTTTTTCTTCAAAGAAAATGGACTCTATGTTATTACATTCTTCCCATAATGGATAAATCTATACGCTTTTCCAATTTTTCCTTCTTGGAGAACTTTTTTTTCACCCTTTCCCCATGAAGGGGCTTATCCCTTCTCTCTTCCTTCCCATCCTTTATCATTCACCTTCATCTATATCTCCCTGGGGAAATCTTCGTATGGCTACTGCCTTGAATGAGTAATAGGATTGCAAGAGGGTATAGTCTGATCTATATCCATGGACATAGAGAAGACTACAGGAAGAAATAAAAACTAACAGACACTGGAAAATTAAAGGTTTTGTTATCTTTTAAGCTCCTGTTCCATGATCGTTAAGTAAAGAAAATCACCAAGAGAGATGTCCTTAAAATAGTTTTAATTCTTTATCTGAATATTAGGAACATTCTCCTTTAGTGGGTAGAACACTGGAGCATCAAAGAATAAATGTAAATGTAGCACATCATTTGGCTCTGCATGAAAAATATTTATGTAGTTAAACTAATGTAAATGTAGTCTACTAATTTTTAGCTTTTACCTGGAGAGTTAGCTGTGGTTACAACTCAATTTATATGTCTTCAGTTTTGACAATGTATAAATCAAGATACAGCTTTCCAAAGGTTGGGAGGGTGCAGGGATGAGGAAGAGAAGTCTGAAGTTGATGGAATAAGAACGTGTTGTGATGAGCACTGGGTGTTATACACAACTAATGAATCATTCAACGCTAAACTAATGATGTATTGTATGTTTACTAACTGAACATAATAAAAAAATAAAATAAGTAAAAAACTTAAAAAATTAGAAAAGATAAGTACAAAAGCAAAAAATGTATAGATTTAAGCATACCATTTAAAAGCAGAAAAGCAACTAATTTAAGCGGCGAGGGGTGGGAGGTTGGGGGAACTAGGTGGTGGGTATTAGAGAGGGCACGTATTGCATGGAGCTCTGGGTGTGTGCAAAAACAACGAATACTGTTACGCTGAAAATAAATAAATTAATTAACTAATTAAAAAAAAAGAGAACTAAAATAACCATCAAAAATTGGGGAAAGGAGGAGAGAAGAATGGGGATAATGTGAACAAGATAAAACCTCATCTTTCATAATAGAGAGCCCGAAGATAAATTGATAAAACTGGTACATAGATTCATAAACAAGATGTATATGATTTAGAAGCATAGAGGTGTGAACCACTGGAAGAGATAAAACTAAACATAAAGCAAAGTTAGGGTCAGAGACTTTGCTTTTTATTGTATGTTCCTTTTACTCTACTAGTTTAACAATTTTTCTCTCATTCATGAAAAAATATAGTATTTTACCAAATAGTAGCCTCTTTGGTATACCATGTACATCTGCCAATAGGGAAAACCTGAATTGAAAGGAAACAAGATTCACATCTACTGGAAGATTACATTATTTATTGAAAATTAATCATTAATAATATCAATGATGATGTTAATCATTTCTGCTCTCATCCCAGGTAAGTTCAGTTGACTTAATGGAGCAAGAATTCCCCTACCAAAGGAACAATAGCTTCTGGACATACAAAGTTAGGACCAGATCTTCACTCTAGGGCTCCATCAAAGATACAGAGACTCGGACATCTGCCTGGAGCCTTGACATAGTTTCCTTTTCTTACCAACTCTGACAGTCAGCAAATTGTGGTGCTTATGTCTAATAAAACTATACAGGGTTGAGTCCAGGTTTTGTCTCTCAGAGCCTATAAGACCTTCAACAAAGTAGTCTCTTCGCTTTAGCTCTCTTATCTGTAATATAAAAAGTAGTTTATATCATATGGGATTGTTGTGACAATTAAATGTATGGTGTTTAGTATGCTCTTCAGTGCATTGCAAACACCAAAGATATTCTGTGTTTAGTGATGCCTTCTTTGGTATACAGCAACCACGAGTGATTTCTCCTATTTCCTTTAATATATATCACATCAAGAGATTGTAAGTGGTCAGCAAATGAGCCTGGAATAAACTAAAGAGTGTGGGTGGGTACTTCAGTGGATGGATAGAAAGATAATGACAAGGGAAAGAGTTGAAAGAAAAAAAAGCTCTTTTGAAAACTAGGGCATCCATGCAAGAAAAGATGTTTCCTAAAGGCTATCCCAGAGTAAACTTCAGCATTATTTAATCCTAACACTTGCTGTTGGTGGGTAATATTGATCCTGTGTTATGGCCACTAGAAACAGGACAGAAGTAACTGAATTTGTCTTATTGGGCCTGTCCAGCTGGCCAGAGATGCAGCCAGTTATTTTCGGGATTGTCTTTTCCATGTACCTAGTGGCACTTATGGGCAATGCCCTATTAGTAATTGTTGCCCTTTCAGACCCCAAGCTTCAGACCCCAATGTATTTCCTGCTCAGTCAGCTTTCCTTCATTGACATGTTTCTGACAACCATCACTGTTCCCCAGATGCTGGTGCACACCCTGTCTGCGAATAGAACCATCTCCTTTAATTGCTGCATGATCCAGCTGTTCTTTTTTATGGCTGTGGGCAGCATGGAAGGCCACTTGCTGGCTGCCATGGCCTATGACCGCTATGTTGCCATCTGTGACCCCTTAAGATACTCTGCCATCATCAGCCATCACCTCTGTCTGCGCATAACCGTGACCTCATGGGTGGTCGTCAGCCTCAACAGCCTCCTTTATAGTGTGTTGGTCACCCGCTTAACCTTTTGCGACAACCAGGTCACCCACTTCTTCTGTGACATCACACCCTTGCTGAAGCTCTCCTGCACCCGACCAGTGGTCAACGAAATGCTAATATTTACTGAGGGTGTAGCTGTGGTGGTCAGCCCCTTCTTCTTCATTTTAGGTTCCTATGCCCGCATTGGCGTTGCCATAGTCCGCATGCACTCAGTTTCTGCCCTGCGCAAAGCCCTGTCCACATGTAGCTCCCACATTCTGGTTGTGCTACTTCTGTATGGCTCTGTGATCCGCATGTACCTCCAGCCATCTTCCAGCTATGACTTGGACCAGGATCGCCAAGTTGCCATCTTTTACACAGTAGTTACCCCTATGCTAAACCCACTAATCTACAGTTTGCGGAACCAGGAAGTTAAAGGGGCTCTGCGAAGGCTTTTCAAGAAACTCCCCATCTCAGGAAGCTTCCAACCTGGTTCCCAGGTGAACAGGAGATGTCAGCACGTCTCCTGAGCCTAAGGAGTTAAGGTCTAACTTGAAAATGCCTCAAATAAATGGGTTACATTCCTAATACCTGGTATGGTTCACAATCCTGTGAAATAACTTTCCTTGTTGGCTCCCTCCTGCCTGGATTTGGGAAGAAATGAATTCATAAATAAATAGTTCTGATCCTCATTGACTGACCTAGAATCTCATCATATTGGAACTGGACAGATATTTTTATTTATTTACTTTATTTTTTAAAAGATTTTATTTATATATTTATTTGTTTAAGAGATTGAGAAAGAGAGGGAGAAGGAGAGAGAGAATGGGTGGAGGGACAGAAGGGTGGTGAGAGAAAGAATCTCAAGCAGACTCCACGCTGACCATGGAGCCTGATGTGGGGCTCCATCTCATGACCCTGAGATCATAACCTGAGCCAAAATCAAGAGTCAAATGCTTAACCAATTGAGCCACTTAGGCACCCCCTGAACTGCTGTTTTTAGATCACCAAACCTGAACCTCTTATCTTTTAAAACTAATATGGGCATAGGGGATTGCTAAGCCAAATTATACATCAGTGAGGCCTGCAGAACTGTGATCATTTTAGTGATATTATGGCAGTGTCATGTACTTGCCGTTGTGACAGGTGTAAGGTGATATCTCATTGTAGTTTTGATTTGCATTTCTCTGATGATAAGTGATGATGAGTATCTTTTCATGTGTCTGTTGACCATCTGTAGGTCTTCTTTGGAGAATTGTCTGTTAATGTCTTCTGCCCATTTTTAATTGGATTATTTGTGGTTTTTTTGGTGTTGAGTTGCATAAGTTATTTATACATTTGGGATACTAATCCATTATCAGATATATCACTGGCAAATGTCTTCATACAAATGTCATTCAGTAGGTTGTCTCATTGTTTTGTTGCTTGTTTCCTTTGCTGTGCAGAAGCTTTTTATTTTGATGTAGTTTCAATAGTTTATTTTTGCTTTTCTTTCCCTTGTCTCAGGAGACATATCTAGAAAAATGTTGCTATGGCCAATGTCAGAAAAATTACTGCCTGTGGTCTCTTCTAGGATTTTCATAGTTTCCTGTCTCATATGAATGTCTTTAATCCATTTTGAGTTTATTTTTGTGTATGGTGCAAGAAAGTGGTCCAGTTTCATTGTTTTGCATGTAGCTGTTCAGCTTTTCCCAACACTATTTGTTGAAGAGACTGTCTTTTTTCCATTGCATATTCTTGCCTCCTTTGCCAAGGATTAATTGACCATATAATTGTGAGTTTATTTCTGGGCTCTTTATTCTGTTCCATTGATCCATGTGTCTATTTTTGTGCCGGTACTATACTGTTTTGATTATTGTACCCTTGTAGTATATCTTGAAATCTGGAATTGTGATACCTCCACTTCTGTTCTTCTTTTTCAAGAATTCTTTGGCATTCAGGGTCTTTAGTGGTTTCATACAAATTTAAGGATTATTTGTTTTAGTTCTGTGAAAAATGCTGTTGGTATTTTGAGAGAGATTGCATCAGATCTATAGATTGTTTTGGGATGAACATTTTAACAAAATTTGTTCTCCCAATCCATAAGCATGGAATATCTTTGCATTTATTTGTGTGATCTCCAGTTTCTTGCATCAGCATGTTATAGTTCTCAGAGTATAGGTGTTTCACCCAGGAGAGTGATTTTTTTGAGTAGACCATAGGGTAGTCTATCTCTTTTAAAATTATAATAATTTTACATTCTCACATTATTTTAAATTCATAGTGATAACTAGCAGTTTGGTAATTATGGTGACTAAATTATTCTATCTGAGATTTCATGTCTGTCCATAAAAGACAGTATAGGGCATAAGGCACTGGTAATAGAGATTGGGAGAGAGAGTCTTCAAAGTGGCTCTAACACTAGAAGTAAGTGGTCCTATATGGGACATATGTCAAGTAGGCTGTTTAAACACACTGGTAGACTTGATGTAATATGTAAGGGGAAAAGAAGAATCAAAGATGGACTATGGAAATGGGTGGAATCATTGTACCATTTATTTATATGCGATGGTGTCTGTATTGTTGCTGTAAAGAAACACATACATTTGAGAGATAAAGGGAGCAGTATTTATAATTACACTGAAATAATAGAAGTAAGTAGCTCTTTTGTGCAAACATGATTTTCCAAATATTATTCTTCTTGAAGATGTCTGAATGAAATAGAGTGCAGAAACCCAAGAGAAAATGCTAAAAGGCTTTGTTGAAGGTGGTGTGGGGTCATGTTCAAGGGGATGGACTCTGGAACCAGATACCATGAATTAGAATCCCACTATTGTCATTACTTGCCATGTGATTTTTTTTTCTCAGGCTATTGGTAACCAGTTTTAGCTGGACCTGCCCTGGTAGTTATTATGATTACAAAATGCCCTCAATAATGATCAGGAAGCTTTGAAAAAAATGTTTATTACCCTCAGGTCCTGGAAAGCATATTGTACACCTGGCACCCCACAGTGAGGTCACAGGTACAGAGAAACATAGGAGAGCATGGGCTTAGTGTTCTGCTTTTATTGGGGTTGAGGGAAGGGGCCTTGGTTTTCACAGGTTGATTCTATTGGTGGATTTAAAACATAAGAGCAGGAATTTAAAGCGTGGGAAGAGAAAAAAACAAATGGCCCAAATGGTCAGTTAATCTAAATCAGCCAAGATTTCTGAAACAAACGAGCAGGGGTGGTGGCATAGGAGGTTGGAGAGTTAAGGCTCTTTACCAGTCGGTGTGGCTGGCAGTGTGTTTATTGAGATAGCCTATCTGAAGTGGAACCCTCCAGAATCAAAGCTAAATCAAGCACTTAGTCTACAAAAAGTAAAACCATTTAGTGCTCTTTGACAATGATTCAACTACTCAGCCTCAGTTATCCATCTGTAGAGAAGAGAGAAACAGTATCTATAATTTAGGGTTGTTGAAAGGATTTTATGAGTAAAATATATGTAAAGCACTCGTAATAGTGACCAGCTCATGAAAACCATATGTGTGTGTCCTATTATTACTATTATTCTTATTACTATCAATAGCATACAGATGAAGAAATAATGGGAGAAAAGAACAAAGAGTTAGTAGTTAAAGTTTTGGATATCTGTATGTACCTAAAGGCTACTGATGAAATGAGAGTAAGGCCAATAATTATTCTGCCTCATTTTTTTATTGACTGCACCGCAGTTCCTAGTATGTGTGTATTGTATTGGTTGACATTTCCTTCAAAGTATTGAATAAAAGATAATCCAAACCACAGTGGCTTATAACAACAGACATTTATTTCTCAATCAAAAGTCTGCAGGTTAAAAGAGGGAACTGTGCTTCAGATCCAGGGTCAAGTTCAGGTCTGGTCTATATGTTTCACATTCTGAGATTCAAGCTAAGGGGCTTTAGCTACATGAGATGAGCCAGAGATCAAGAGGGCAAACAAAATGATCTGAACCCAGTCACAGCTTTTAATTGGAAATGACATTTGTTATGCCTGTTCATAAAGTAGCTAAAGCCAGCCCAAAGTCAATGGGATGGAGATGTGTATTCTGCCCCAGCAAAGCCATGGCAAAGACAGGAAAGCAAGGAAGAACTGTGAACAGATAACACTGCCTATCTCACCGCCAAACAAAATGAACCAGAATTCCAGTAATATGCATGAAGATGTATTCTAATTTTTCATTATCATAAACAAAAGCATATTGAACATCAATATATATGAGAGTATTCATATATATAATGAATATATATAATATATAATAATATAATAATGAATATGAATAACATAATAATGAATAATGAGTATATATATAATGAATGATATATAATATATCATTCATATTATATTCATTCTTTGAGATAAACTCCTAGAAGTGGAATTGTATCATCTAAATACAAAATTGTTTGATAGCATTTTCCAATTGCCCTTCAATTATTAATATATTAATTTACTCTCCTATCCATTTCTTTAAGAAAGTTCTTTCAGTGGGGGCATTTAGTTAGAAGAGGCTATAATGGTAACAGATGAGGCAAATCATTTGGTAAAGTAGGTTCAGCCATGAAACTGCCACCTAAAGACACAGGAAGGAGGAAGATGGGCCAAGGAGTCAGGAAAGAAAATAAGAGGAAACAGTGGAACCCAGAAGAAGAATATTGGGTATATAAGGTACTTTCAGGAAAATGTGAAGAACCAGAGTTAAGTAACCAAAAGTTGATTTCATTTCATTATTATTATCATTTTATAAATGTCAGGCCCACTTTATCTTGGAAGAATTACTATCCTGATGCAGCCAAAGACTTAAAAGTATAGCTCCTCAAACCAGTTTTGGTGGTGACCAAGACTTACGTAGGTCCCAAGAAACCCTTCTACCTCATTACACAAATTTACCACAATTTTAGCTTCTTCTCAAGTCAGTGCCATAACTGCTCAGATCCTACAAAAGAAACTTTCACTGTCAAATGGCCTATAAATCAGCCTGCACTTGCAACTTCTGCTCCATGTCCTAGGAGGTCGGTCCTTCTCATATTTTCCTTTTGAAAAGGAAACTGGAAACAGCCATGAAACTAAAGAATTGACATTTTAGTAGACATTTTGGCTCTTGGACCTTTTTTTTCATTTCCAGCACTAATTGGTCAAAAGACAAATACCTGGTAAAATAGTCAGTTTCCACATATCAACTACAGAGAAGATTAGAAGCATGCTGAGACAAAAGGAGTTTAAGTTATCCCTGAATGGTGCAGATAATGAAGGTTAAGAAAATGAAAGTTGGAGATCCCTTTACATTATTTCACTGATACGAGTGACTGAATTAACTCATACAAGTACAATAGATACACAAGAATGACAGTCTAAATTCTAGAACATCTGTAACTTGTGACCCTATGCAGTAGACTCTTGTCATTATGTCCTCTTCCCATACTGGAGTTATTCTGCCATTTCATTTGTGGGAAGCAGAACCTCTCTCCCACTTACAGAAAATAAAAGCAGCAGTATTGCTTGCCCAGTTTCCCTGGGAAATAGAGCATGGGCATATGGACCAAGTCTTGGCCAGCTGCATGGATCACCTTATATTGAATCTAGACGTATTGATGTAAAGAATGAGAAGTGGGCATTGTTTTCCTGAGGGTGGCCACATCTGGTTTTCAGGCCTCTGGGGATTCTGCCCAGTGACTATTGCTGGTAGTATGGGTGGCAGTATAAGTGGCAGTGAAAAGAGTTTAGTGTTTACAGCAGTGACTTCACCAGACAATTCTGGAATATGATTTTGACTGTGGTTCTGACTATACAACCTTTCCTAGTCTTTTCCATTTGATTGAGCCTGGTTGCTTAGCCTTCGTGGAAATTCATGAGTTCCACATACACTTTTAATAAATCTATGAATTAACCAGAATTGTTTTCTGCTGCCTACATCGAAGTATGTTACAACCCTGTTGTTTAATGGCAGACCCAGAGAACACTCTCAGTTATAACTAAATACATAGTTCCATGAGCTTTTTGGTTTAAGGGATAGCTCAGGACAATATTCAGTGGGAAAATCCATAATATGCACCTAATTTGGATATTTCTAGGAAGTTCTAAAGGAAACAGATACATGAGGGACAAAATTGTTTTCCCAGAATCATAGATAAAACTAGGAACTGTGTTTTGGGATTTTAGCTGAAGGAAGAAGTCCATATTCTGCTCACCCATTTTCTGAAGGCTCCCTTGACATCCCCATTCCTCAGGCTATAAATGAAGGGGTTCAGCATGGGGGTTACCACTGTGTACATGACTGTCAGGATGCGACCCTCAGTCACCGAATAGCTGGTAAGAGGCTGGAAGTAGACCCATGTGAGTGTGCCATAGAAGATAGCCACCACAGTGAGGTGGGAGCCACAGGTAGAAAAGGCTCTCCACTTGCTCTTGGCTGAGGGGCTCCAGAGGACCACTGAGATGATGCGGGCATATGAGGCAATGATGAAGGCCACAGCTCCATTGATGACAATAACACCCTCTGTATGAATCATCAGGGTGTTGAGGTAGGGGCTGGAGCAGGAAATCTTCATCAGAGGGTAGAGGTCACAGAAGAAATGGGGGATCTTGTTATCTGCACAGAAGATCAATCGGCCCATGAGAAAGGTGTGCAGCAGGGCATGAAGATGGGAGAGGATCTGGCACAGAGCCACCATCTGTGAACATAGCATTCTGGTCAGGATCCTAGGGTAGCGGAGAGGGTAGCAGATGGCAATGTATCTGTCATAGGCCATTGCAGCCAGAAGGAAGTTTTCCATGGCTGCAAAGCAAATGAAGAAATAAGTCTGAGCTAAGCATCCCATGTAGGAAATAGCCTTGGTAGGAGAGAAAATGTTCTGTATCATTTTGGGGACTGTGGTGGAGGTGAAGCAGATGTCTGCCAAAGCCAAGTTACTGAGCAAGACATACATGGGGGTGTGGAGGCGTGGAGTAGAGATAATCAGTGTGATGATGGCAAAGTTCCCAGAAATGTTGATTGCATACATCAGTAGAAAAAGAAGGAAGAGTGGAATCTTCTCTTCAGGCTGGGCAGAAATGCCCAAGAGAACAAAATGGGATACACTGGTCCAGTTGGTATTGACCATCTGTTGCTATAAGAACAAACAGATTTAATACTTTTTATTGAGATATATAATTGCCATATAACATTATATTCATTTCAGGTGTACACCATAATGATTCAGTATTTGTATATATTGCAAAATGATCACCACAATAACTCTAGTTAACATCCATCCCCATATACAATTACAATTTTTTTCCTGTGATGAAGACTTTTTGAAGATATACTCTCTTAGCAACTTTTAAATATGTGATGGAATGTTATCAACTGTATTCACTATGTTGTACATTACATTCTCATGACTTATTTTATAACTGGAAGTTTGTACCTTTGAACCCCCTTCACTCATTTCACCACTCCCTGCCCTCTGCCTCTGGCAACCACCAATCTGTTCTCTGCCTCTATGAGTTTTTTTTTTCTTTCTTTTTTTTTTTTTATGAGAGAGAGAGAAAGCATGTACGTGAGCACATGTTAGCAGTGGGGGAGGGGGAAAGGGAGAGGGAGAGAGAAAATCTTTTTATTTACTTCTTTATTTTAATTTTAATTAACATATAATGTACAATTTGTTTCAGGGGTACAGGTCTGTGATTCATCTTCAGCAATTCACAGTGCTCACCATAGCACATACCCTCCCCAAAGTCCATCACCCAGCCACCCCATTCCTTCCACCCCCTTCCACTCCAGCAACCCTCAGTTTGTTTCCTGAGATTAAGAGTCTCTTATGGTTTATCTCCCTCCCTGCTTTTGTCTCATTTCATTTTTCCTTCCCTTCCCCTATCATTCTCTGTCTTGTATCTCGAATTCCTTATCTCAGTGAGATCTTATGATAATTGTCTTTCTCTGATTAACTTATTTCACTTTACATAATAATCTCTAGTTCCATCCATGTCGTGGCAAATGGCAAGTTTTCATTTTTTGATGGCTGTATAATATTCCATTGTATATAGATACCACATCTTTATCCATTCATCTGTTGATGGACATCTAGGTTCTTCCCATAGTTTGGGTATTGTGGACATTGCTGCTATAAATACCGGGGTGGATGTGCCCCTTTGGATCACTACATTTGTGTCTTTGGGGTAAATACCTGGTAGTGTAATTGCTGGGTCATAGGGTAGCTCTGTTTTCAACTTTTTGAGGGACCTCCATACTGTTTTCCAGAGTGGGTTCACCAGAATGCATTCCTACCAACAGTGCAGGAGGGTTCTCTTGAGAGAAAGAATCTTAAGCAGGCTGCATACCCAGCACAGAGCCCAATGTGGGGTTGTTCTTACAACCCTGAGATCATGACCTGAGTTGAAATCAAGAGTCGGATGCTTAACTGACTGAGCCACCCAGGCACCCCAGAGTTTTTTTCCCCCTTTAAGTTCCTCATATAAGTGAAATCATATGGTATTTGTTTTTCTCTGATTTATTTCACTTAGTATAGTGCCCTCAAGGTTCACTCATGTTGTTGTACATGGCAAGATTTCATTCCTTCTAATGACTGGATAGTATTCCATTGTATATATATACTACATCTTCTTTATCCATTCATCCATAGATGGACCAGCTAGGTTGTTTCAGTTTCGTGGCTATTGCAAATACTGCTGCAGTGAACATAAGTGTACTTATATCTTTTTGAATTATTGTTTTTGTTTTCTTTTTTTTTAAAGATTTTATTTATTTATATGAGAGGTTAAACATTTACATTTGTTGCTCCTGGAAGTCAGAAACCAGTATGGGTCTTGAGCGTGGAAAGGACAGGATTTCCCGGAGTACAGCCAGGCTTCAGTAAATTCGTTTATGACTTTCAGCCTATGGCCTCTGACTTTTTTTTTTCCTTCCTTTTTTGCTTGAAGGTGGTGGAAAAGTAGCAGTGGATAAGGCTGCACTCTTTTGCCCTAAACTAAATGTCTAGCATCCGCAGTTACAATGTGTTGCTAACAAAGGCAGAGGTAGCTCTCTGGCTCCCAGAGCTTAATTCCAAACTCTCCCTCGCAGCCACCTCCACGTCTACACGTACTTAAGGGTTCCTAAGCAGCTCTCACTACTGCTTGAGGAGCAATACAGAAAAGGCAATGTAGAGAAGCTCGGCACAGGATGGGAAATAATGGGCTTCAGAGTCGGACAGAGCTGTATTTGAGTTCTTGGTTCAACAAGTTAGATTCCCTGAACCTCAGTTTCCCAGTCTGTAAAATGGGAACCATATGGTGCTCATTCAAGAGTTTTTGAGACTATTAAATGATGCTGAATTTAATGCCCCTCACATGACTTTTCTTTTTTTTCTATTTTTATTTTTATTTATTTATTTATTTTTTTAAAAGATTTTATTTATTTATTTACTTATTTGACAGAGAGAGATCACAAGTAGACAGAGAGGCAGGCAGAGAGAGAGAGAGAGAGAGAGAGAGGGAGAAGCAGGCTCCCTGCTGAGCAGAGAGCCCGATGCGGGACTCGATCCCAGGACCCTGAGATCATGACCTGAGCTGAAGGCAGCGGCTTAACCCACTGAGCCACCCAGGCTCCCTTTTTTCCTATTTTTAAAAAAATTTTTTTGTTTCTTTTCAGCGTAACAGTATTCATTGTTTTTGCACCACACCCAGTGCTCCATGCAATCCATGCCCTCTCTAATACCCACCACTTGGTTCCCCCAACCTCCCACCCCCACCCCTTCAAAACCCTCAAATTGTTTTTCAGAGTCCATAGTCTCACATGATTCTTTATATGGAAAATCCAAAAGACTCCACCCCCAAACTACTAGAACTCATACAGCAATTCAGCAACGTGACAGGATACAAAGTCAATGTACAAAAATCAGTGGCTTTCTTATACACTAACAATGAAAATACAGAAAGGGAAATTAGAGAATCGATTCCATTTACTATAGCACCAAGAACCATAAGATACCTGGGAATAAACCTAACCAAAGAAGTAAAGGATCTGTACTCAAGGAACTACAGAACACTCATGAAAGAAATTGAAGAAGACACAAAAAGATTGAAGACCATTCCATGCTCTTGGATGGGAAGAATAAACATTGTTAAAATGTCTCTACTGCCTAGAGCAATCTATACTTTTAATGCCATTCCGATCAAAATTCCACCAGTATTTTTCAAAGAGCTGGAGCAAATAATCCAAAAATTTGTATGGAATCAAAAGAGACCCCGAATCGCTAAGGAAATGTTGAAAAACAAAAATAAAACTGGGGGCATCACGTTACCTGATTTCAAGCTTTACTACAAAGCCGTGATCACCAAGACAGCATGGTACTGGCAGAAAAACAGACACATAGACCAGTAGAACAGAGTAGAGAGCCCAGATATGGACCCTCAACTCTATGGCCAAATAATCTTCGACAAAACAGGAAAAAATATACAGTGGAAAAAAGACAGTCTCTTCAATAAATGGTGCTGGGAAAACTGGACAGCTATATGCAGAAGAATGAAACTCGACCATTCTCTTACACCGTACACAAAGATAAACTCAAAATGGATAAAAGACCTCAACGTGAGACAGGAATCCATCAGAATCCTAGAGGAGAACATAGGCAGTAACCTCTTCGATATCAGCCACAGCAACTTCTTTCAAGATATGTCTCCAAAGGCAAAGGAAACAAAAGTGAAAATGAACTTTTGGGATTTCATCAAGATCAAAAGCTTCTGCACAGCAAAGGGAACAGTCAACAAAACAAAGAGGCAACCCACGGAATGGGAGAAGATATTTGCAAATGACAGTACAGACAAAAGGTTGATATCCAGGATCTATAAAGAACTCCTCAAACTCAACACACACAAAACAGACAATCATATCAAAAAATGGGCAGAAGATATGAACAGACACTTCTCCAATGAAGACATACAAATGGCTATCAGACACATGAAAAAATGTTCATCATCACTAGCCATCAGGGAGATTCAAATTAAAACCATATTGAGATACCACATTAGACCAGTTAGAATGGCCAAAATTAGCAAGACAGGAAACAACATGTGTTGGAGGGGATGTGGAGAAAGGGGAACCCTCTTACACTGTTGGTGGGAATGCAAGTTGGTGCAGCCTCTTTGGAGAACAGTGTGGAGATTCCTTAAGAAATTAAAAATAGAGCTTCCCTATGACCCTGCCATTGCACTACTGGGTATTTACCCCAAAGATACAGATGTAGTGAAAAGAAGGGCCATCTGTACCCCAATGTTTATAGCAGCAATGGCCACAGTCGCCAAACTGTGGAAAGAACCAAGATGCCCTTCAACGGACGAATGGATAAGGAAGATGTGGTCCATATACACTATGGAGTATTATGCCTCCATCAGAAAGGATGAATACCCAACTATTGAAGCAACATGGACGGGACTGGAAGAGATTATGCTGAATGAAATAAGTCAAGCAGAGAGAGTCAATTATCATATGGTTTCACTTATTTGTGGAGCATAACAAATAGCATGGAGGACAAGGGGCGATGGAGAGGAGAAGGGAGTTGAGGGAAATTGGAAGGGGAGGTGAACCATGAGAGACTATGGACTCTTGTTTTTTTTTCTGTGAACAAATACTCACTGCTCAGTGTTGATAAAGGGATCAAGGACTTAACTATTTTCCAAAATAGTGAGATACGGATTTTTCATTATCATCAGCATCATCACTATTACAAATTGTACAGATTACCACTTTTACAAATTAGGAGACTTAGGCCTGGAAAGTTTAACTTTTTTTTTGTCCTTGAAGGGCAAAATCTGAACTTAAAGTCATGCTTATCAGACTCCAAAGTCTAGGTTAGTGACACTATATAGTGTGACTGTTCAAATTAAAACCAAGGCACTTTATTCACAGTAATAAGACCTCTTGATGGACTCTATAACCAGGTAATCTGCCTATTAAAAGGGATTTAACAGGTTATTTGGTCCAACAACTTCTATTTTGGGGAGTTCATACTCCTGGTGGTGCCCAAAGACTCAAAGAGTGTACAGACACATCTTAGGACAATTTCCAGATTCTCAGCTTCTAGATTTCTCTTTTCTGAAATCATTTTGTCTGCAAAATATCTTGAACATTATGCATCTGTCTTCTGCTTAGTAAGTGAAAGACACGCTTTCATCCAAAATCCATACTTTCATCCCAAATCTTACTAGATGCACTGGCTCATAATAGAATATCCTCATGATTAACCTCAAAGGAGGTTAGAATAATGTCAAAGGAGTCTAAGGACAATCAGAATATGAATAAAATGGATGACTTTAACAACCCATAATAAGTCCTTTTTTAAAAAAAATTATTTAAACTCAATTTGGTTAACATATAGTGTAGTGTACTATTAATGAGGGTAGATTTAGTGATTCATCAGTTGCATGTAACACCCAGTGCTCATTACAACAAGTGCCCTCCTTTTAAAAAAATTTTTTATTTATTTGTTTAATTTCTTTTCAGTGTTCCAGAATTCATTTTTTATGCACCACACCCAGTGCTCCATGCAATACATGCCCTCCATAATACCCACCACCAGATTCACCCAACCTCCCACCCCCCGCCCCTTCAAAACCCTCAGATTGTTTTTCAGAGTCCATAGTCTCTCATGGTTCATCTCCCCCTCCAATTTCCCCAAACTCCCTTCTCCTCTCCATCTCCCCATGTCCTCCGTGTTATTCCTTATGCTCCACAAATAAGTGATGGATATTAAGGAGGACACGTATTGTGATGAGTACTGGGTGTTATACGCAACTAATGAATCACTGAACCCTATGTCAAAAACTAATGATGTACCGTACATTGGCTAACTGAACATAAACAAATAAACAAACAACCACCACAAAAAAAAACAACAAAAAAACTGAAGAGTCAGATGCTCAACCGACAGAGCCACCCAGATGCTCCTCAGTGTCTATGCTCTTAATCACTGGACTATGCCATCCCTTAAACATTCCCTAACTATTCCAGTTCCTACTCTCCTCTTTGTTTCTTCCTTTTCTACTGAGCTATCTTGTGCCTTTGGCCATTGATAAATGTCTCTCATGTTTTGTTTTTCTAGTTTAATTCTCATTATAGAATTAGAGAGTAGATATTATCATTCCCATTTTCAGATTATTAAATTGAGAATCAGAGGGATGGATTAACTTCTGTGGGGCCACAGAACATAGGGTTGGATCATAGAGCTAACTCAGAAGTGATGCTCTTTCTGTCCTAGCTCACCCATTTAGCACCTATGTTTTATTCTTGTCCTGTCCTTCCTTCCCCTTACTAGTCTGTCATTATAGTTGGAGCCTCCAAATCAGAGCAGGGGGTCCTGAGTTTATTTAGGAAACATGAGATGTCTCCCCTCAGTTCTTAGGGGAGTTGTAAGAAGAGAATGACCTCTGCCAGACAGTTTACAGCCTATGGCTGCCACCATAGACCCATCAAGCTCCTGTGACAAAGATGTTTATAGGATTGGAGAAAGCCCCAGAAGTTGTTGGAGGGCAGGCTGCCTGGAACCTTACAGTCCTCCTCATCTCCCTCAGAGCTGGTGGAGATGATCCCTCCTGACACATAGTGCAGCATATCAGCTCATTGTGGGCAAAGGAGAATAATGTGGTATGGGGCAAGGCGTGGGAAGCCAGGAATGGGGAACTACTAGGGAAGAATCTTTATATAAAGATGTGGACAGAGAAAAAGTAGTGCGGTATGTGAAAAAGTCTTAATTGAAGAATGGTAAGATTTGGGCTCTGGTGTCAGATTGCCGTGAAACTTTTCTTGGGGGTCTTAGGAAAATCACTTCATTCTTGAGAGCCTCAGTTTCTTCATCTGGGAAATGGGAAGATGAACCCCTGTTTTCAATACAAGAGCCTTTGTAAAGAAAACAAAAACAAAAACAAGAGACTGTGGACTTAAAGGCCCTGTAACAAGTCTGTGAAATAGTGCAAAGTTGTTTGTTTTAAATTCCTGTAGGAACTTGGCTTCCCTATCACAGAATAGGTCCCCACAAGTCCTGGCACTCAGATCCACAGACTTCCCTGATAACAGAGTTGCCTCTCTTTTCAAAAATGACCTTGATAAATAGAAGCTCTTGGCACTTGTATAACATGACTTAGTCTATTCTCTGGGTTTTTCAGTCTGATCACTAATTCCCAGAAGTGGAAAGAAAAGTCCAGGTCAGTTTTTAAGAAAGACAAAGTAGACAGCTATGTCCAGGGTTTCATTTAGAATCATCCAATCCTGATTACCCATAACACCTCTCAAAGCTGACTAAAGCTTTCTGGAATTCCATCAGATATTTTCTCTTTGACTCAGGAAAATTTCCCTGAAAGGAAACACTCTTGACTATTTAAATCATTCAGTTTGTTTTTTGTTTTGGGGCTATTTTTCCCCCTGTGGCTAGGTTTCATAAAGGGAGGAGAGAGTCCATGAAGATATATAGCATGTCTGAGGATGGCATAAGGAAGAGGCACTATAAAGGGAAAGAAAAAGAAAAAAAAAGAAGAAAACGTAGGGAGTCAAAGACAGACTTCATAAAATGTACAATACTGTGTAAAGGATCCAATTTGAGAAAGATGGTTATCCCTCCAGAAATTTCAGAGAGCAATTCCTGTGAAGGAATTACCTGAGTGGCTCAGAAATTGCAGTGTGGTTGTGCAGTCTTGAGCGAGGAGACTCAGCTTCTTGTGGGACTCTGACTGGACTGGAATGGACTGGGCTGGACACTTCCTTCCTCCCTCAGGCAGCATGTATTGTCATGTCTTCTTTTGACAGTAGCATAGAGCTATCTACTCGGGGAAGACAGGGGAAGTTGCCCAGCATAGCAGAAAGGAAGGCATTGGGAAGGAGTTGAAGGGAGAGGGCAGCCAGCCTCATGGTGGGGCTTCTGCTGGTCAGGGGCAGGAAGGCATGCCTGGGAAATGCACTGGGAGATTTTATCACATGCTTCTGCATGACTCCATGGTTCTCACTAGCACCGAGCCCCAAGTGTGTCATTGTCCAAATCAGACCGTCCCTGGGGATTGGGACCCAGGAGGCAGTACTTCCAGTATTAGCATTAGTGACTCCTGTGGCCTGGCAGGTGATCCCGAGAGTGGTCAGGACTTGGGAGATCATCCTGGACATGGGGTTCTCTGTCATGTGCTCCAAAATTTGACTCTGAGAAGTCCTTGAAGATGTAGCCTGTTATTTTTACATTTCATTGAAGTGAAAAATATTTTGCAGTGAAACACATATCAAGTGAAAAGTGAGAGTCTTGTTTCCCATCTTCCCCATTCCTCTCCAGGAGTAATCGCTGTTCATGTTTTGACATGGACTCACCCAGACACTTTTCTATGCACAAATATACATGTATAATTTTGTTTTTACAAAAAATAGGGCCATTTGTTCTGGAGCTTTCTTTGTTTCTCTCATCAATATATCACAGATCTCCTCTGTCACATCAAACCTACCTCATGGGGCACCTGGGTGGCTCAGTGGGTTAAAGCCTCTGCCTTCGGCTCAGGTCATGATCTCAGGGTCCTGGGATCGATCAGGCTCTCTGCTCAAGCGGGGAGCTGCTTCCTCCTCTCTCTCTCTGCCTGCCTCTCTGCCTACTTGTGATCTCTGTCTGTCAAATAAATAAATTAATAAATAAATTCTTAAAAAAAAAAACCTACCTCGTTATTTTAAAGTATTTAGTGCTTATTGGATGTTCCACAAGTTATAGACCGTCCTTCCTCATGCGCTGTATCTCCTTTTTTGGGGGGGGCTATCACAAAAGCAATGCTATATGGATATTCTTTTACAGATATCTTTGTTTGCACATATTTTTCTAGGAATGGAAATGCTTTATGAAAGTAGATGTGCATTTTTTTTTTACTTTCCTATAGCTTGATGTTTATTAAGTAAGAGCCATGAAGATGACTTCTCTCTAGGAGACTCTGTGGTATATGTGCATTTATTTTTATTTATTTTTATTTTTTAATCATTTTTTTAAATTTATTTTCAGCATAACAGTATTCATTGTTTTTGTACCACACCCAGTGCATTTTTAATTTCAGGTGGCAGCACCAGATTATCCTCCAAAAAATTGGAGTCAAATTACTGGGTATGGTGCAAAAACAATGAATACTGTTACGCTGAAAATAAATTAAAAAAATTATTTTAAAAAAAAGAGCATATGAGAGTGTCTTTTCCACACAACCTAACAGCACTGTTTGCCAACTTTTTTCTGTCTCTCAGTCTGATGACAGAAAACAAAAACGAAAACAAAAACACCCCACAATACTTTATTATCATTTTACTTTTTTTTTCCTAGTTGCAGGAGACAATTTTTTTTGTATTTTTGACCATTTTTATATTTCCCTTCTTTGAATTTTCCAAAGAAATCCTTCACCATTTTTTTCTCTGTGATTGTTGTGTTTTTATTATGACTTTGCAGGGGTTATAGTGTGCTTAAGAAATATTCTGTTATGTTTTCCTTCCTGATCTGACTCATAACTCTCTGTTCTCAGTATGCAGCTTGGATGGATATTTTCCCTTTTACTTATGCTCTCTTCAGTCTGGGAACACAAATCATTCATTTCCCTAGAAAGAGAAATGGACCATTCTTATCAACTCTCATGTCCGTCTGCTCCCAAACATCTGAAACTCACATAGACGCAGATGTCGTTGAAGGCACATAGTTGGCAATCATAATAGGTTACATATGTTGAGTGTTTACTATGAGTCAGACATTCTGTTTAAAGTGCTCAAATGCTTTTATGTCATTTATTCCTCCCAGTGCAGATGAGCTACTCCCATGTTCATTGTGGCATTAGTCACCATAGCCAAGATATGCAAACAACATAAGTGCTGTTGACAAATGAATGGGTAAAAAAATGTGATATATAAACACCCAATGGAATATTACTCAGCCATACAAAAGAAGGAAATCCTTCATTTGTGACAACATGGATAAAGCTTGGGGCTATTATGCTGAGTGAACAAAGTTAGGTAGAGAAGACAAATAGTATATGATCTTGCTTATATGTGGAAAAAGCCAAACTCATAGAAACCAAGAGTAGATGGTGATTTCCAGGGGCTGGAATGGGAAGTGGGTGAATGGGGAGAGGTTAGTTGAAAGTATATCCTTCTAGTTATTCAGATGAGTAAGTTGTAGGGATGTAGTGTACAATGTCGTGACTGCAGCTAACAATACTCTTATATATTTTAAAGTTGCTAAGAGCATAGATCTTAAATGTTCTCAACACACACACACACACGGTAACTGTGAGATAATGGATGTGTAAGCTAACTTTATTGTGGTAATCATTTCACAATATATATGTATACCAAGCCATCAAATTCTACACCTTAAACTTACACAGTGTTACAGGTCCATTGTATCTCAATAAAACTGGAAAAATAAACAATAAAAAAATCTTAAATGGGGCAAATTAAATTACACCATTTGGGCACAGATGTATATGTCATAAAATTAAAAGAGAAATCAAATAAGTAATTAACATAAAAAGTAGGAATAGTGGGTACTAAGGAGGGCACGTATTGCATGGAGCACTGGGTGTGGTGCATAAACAATGAATCCTGGAACACTGAAAAAATAAAATAAAAAAATAGGAATAGTGGTACTTTCATAGGGAAGAGAGGAGCTGCAATTTCACAGAGGTACACAGGCAGTTTCTGGAAAGCTGGCAATGATCTATTTCCTCAACAGGTGGTAGATACTTAGGGTTTTGCCTTGTGAGAAATCATCAAACAGTAAAAACAAAAGTTAGAAATTAAAATAAATTTTTAAAAATTTCAAAAAATTTTAAATAAACATTCCAAATAGAACTCATTCACTTAATCATTAATTTCTATATTAATTTCTTCATTCTTTTATTTAGCTAAATCCTATGGGGTATGGTAGTGTTTAGAACAGAGCTCCTCCTTTTATAGAATTTATAGTAAATCACAAGAGATGTTATACACTAGACTACAGGCTCTATGAAGTCAGGGGCAAGGTGTATTTTTTTCTTCATAGTAGCCCCAATATCGAGTGTTAGGCACCTAGTAGGAACTTCGTACATATTTGTAGAATGAATGGAAGAATAAGTAAAGCAGTTTCTTAGGCAATTACTTGTTAAATATCATTGAGAAAAGTGCATTGAAAGAGAAACACAGGGAGTTTGGAAAATGTAAATCACAAAGATCTAACCTACCCTTCCCTAGGAAATGATGCTTCAGCTGAGATCTAAGGAATGAGTGAGTGTTAGGGAGAAGAGGAGGAGGAGAAAGCATTTTAGGCAGAAAGAATTTTGAGGGAGACAAAAACATTCAGACTATAGCAGAGCTTGATCCAAATTATTACAATGAGATAAGATTGCTGCGATTTAACGAGAGCAAGGAGGTATATGTTTGGAACTTGTGGGATTCACTGGGACACCAGCAGTAATGGACCTGTAATGGGTACTCTAGGCGGAGAACCCTGATTCTGATTGTTCACTGAGGACCCAAAGCTATGATATAGCACAGGTACAGAGTTCCAGAGTAATAAAGTATATATTATAGAAGAAAAATGCAGGGATATAGCCCAGGTACAGAGTTTCAGGGTGATAACGTAAATATTATAGAAGAAAGCAGGGCATTGCTAAGAGTGAATTTTTGTTAGATGAATTCTATGAGCAATACGACATAATTGGTAATAAGGCTCCTGTGCTTGTGACACTCGCCTGAGGCTGCCGGAGGTGTCTTCTCCACACAACCTCTGCTTGAAATGCTTAGGGAGGATGTAATTTATACAGGGAAGATAAGAGAAACAAATATTTTAATTGGGGGGCCCCCAGCATTACTGGAATTTAAATCCACTTCAATCCACAGATTCCCTCTGTCAGATAGTTGTAACAAAGACCTTTATTTTTTTTCTTTTTTTTAATAACTTTTTTATCATGTTATGTTAGTCACCATACAGTACATCATTAGTTCTTGATGGAGTGTTCCATGATTCATTTTTTGTGTGTAACACCCAGTGCTCTATGCAATACATGCCCTCCTTAATAGCCCAGTGATGTGTACGAAGACATTTAAAATTGTAATAACGTTCTGCAACAATAGAGACCTGCACCAAGCGCAGCTAACAAGGAAGGGCATGGCCAGTAGAGTTAGAGCACCTGAAGTCAGACCTGAAAGACGCATTGGACAACCAACCCAGAACAGCAGAAGCTCTGAACATATAGAAGGGAGATCTGGTGGAGGAGATGACATGTTACCTCTAATCTGGAGGCAAACTGCAGCAGTGGGGACTACAGCTTGTCCTACTAACCCTCTTATTATCTTTTTTTAAAAAGGAAAATGGAGGGGGAGAGTCAAGATGGCGGATAAGTAGCAGGCTGAGACTACTTCAGGTAGCGGGAGATCAGCTAGATAGCTTATCTAAAGATTGCAAACACCTACAAATCCAACGGGAGATCGAAGAGAAGAAGAACAGCAACTCTAGAAACAGAAAATCAACCACTTTCTGAAAGGTAGGACGGGCAGAGAAGTGAATCCAAAGTGACGGGAAGATAGACCGCGGGGGGAGGGGCCGGCTCCCGGCAAGCGGCGGAGCAACGGAGCACAAAATCGGGACTTTTAAAAGTCTGTTCCGCTGAGGGACATCGCTCCAGAGGCTTAACCGGGGTGAAGCCCACGCAGGGTCAGCGTGGCCTCAGGTCCCGCAGGTCACAGAAGGATCGGGGGTGTCTGAGTGTCGCAGAGCTTGCAGGTATTAGAACGGGGAAGCCGGCTACAGAGACAGAGCCGAGGAGTGAGCTCTAAGCCCGGGGTTACCTTGAACCGGTCGCAGGCTCGGTCAGCTCGGAGCGCGGCCGGAGGCAGGGTGACGGGAGTAAATCGGCGCTGTTCTCTGAGGGCGCACTGAGGAGTGGGGGCCCCAGGCTCTTGGCTCCTCCAGGCCGGAGACCGGGAGGCCGCCATCTTCATTCCCGCCCTCCGGAACTCTACGGAAAGCGCTCAGGGAACAAAAGCTCCCGAAAGCAAACCCGAGCGGATTACTCAGCCCGGCCCCTGGTAAGGGCGGTCCAACTCCGCCCGGGGCAAAGACACTTGAGAATCACTACAACAGGCCCCTCCCCCAGAAGATCAACAAGAAACCCAGCCAGGACCAAGTTCAACTACCAAGGAGTACAGTTTCAATACCAAGGAGAGCAGCGGAATTCCAAAGGAGGAGAAAGCAAAGCACGGAACTCATGGCTTTCTCCCCATGATTCTTTAGCCTTGCAGTTAATTTAATTTTTTTTCTTTTTCAATTTATTTTTCTCTTCTGCTAAATTTTTTTAACTTTTACCCTTTCCTTTTTTAACGTTTTTTAACTAGTTTATCTAATATATATATTCTTTTTTTCCTTTTTATATTTTTTCTTTATTGGTTTTCTTTTTTTAATTGTTTCTTTTCTTTTTTTTTTTTTTCTTCTTTCTGAACCTCTTTTTATCCCCTTTCTCCCCCCTCACGATTTGGAATCTCTTCTGATTTGGCTAAAGCATATTTTCCTGGGGTTGTTGCCACCCTTTTAGTATTTCACTTGCTCCTTCATATACTCTTATCTGGACAAAATGACAAGGCGGAAAAATTCACAAAAAAAAGAACAAGAGGCAGTACCAAAGGCTAGGGACCTAATCAATACAGACATTGGTAATATGTCAGATCTAGAATTCAGAATGACGATTCTCAAGGTTCTAGCCGGGCTCGAAAAAGGCATGGAAGATATTAGAGAAACCCTCTCCGGAGAGATAAAAGCCCTTTCTGGAGAAATAAAAGAACTAAAATCTAACCAAGTTGAAATCAAAAAAGCTATTAATGAGGTGCAATCAAAAATGGAGGCTCTCACTGCTAGGATAAATGAGGCAGAAGAAAGAATTAGCGATATAGAAGACCAAATGACAGAGAACAAAGAAGCTGAGCAAAAGAGGGACAAACAGCTACTGGACCATGAGGGGAGAATTCGAGAGATAAGTGACACCATAAGACGAAACAACATTAGAATAATTGGGATTCCAGAAGAAGAGGAAAAAGAGAGGGGAGCAGAAGGTATATTGGAGAGAATTATTGGAGAGAATTTCCCCAATATGGCAAAGGGAACAAGCATCAAAATCCAGGAGGTTCAGAGAACCCCCCTCAAGATCAATAAGAATAGGTCCACACCCCGTCACCTAATAGTAAAATTTACAAGTCTTAGTGACAAAGAGAAGATCCTGAAAGCAGCCCGGGAAAAGAAGTCTGTAACATACAATGGTAAAAATATTAGATTGGCAGCAGACTTATCCACAGAGACCTGGCAGGCCAGAAAGAGCTGGCATGATATATTCAGAGTACTAAACGAGAAAAACATGCAGCCAAGAATACTATATCCAGCTAGGCTATCATTGAAAATAGAAGGAGAGATTAAAAGCTTCCAGGACAAACAAAAACTGAAAGAATTTGCAAATACCAAACCAGCTCTACAGGAAATATTGAAAGGGGTCCTCTAAGCAAAGAGAGACCCTAAAAGTAGTAGATCAGAAAGAAACAGAGACAATATACAATAACAGTCACCTTACAGGCAATACAATGGCACTAAATTCATATCTCTCAATACTTACCCTGAATGTGAATGGGCTAAATGCCCCAATCAAAAGACACAGGGTATCAGAATGGATAAAAAAACAAAACCCATCTATATGTTGCCTACAAGAAACTCATCTTAAACCCGAAGACACCTCCAGATTTAAAGTGAGGGGGTGGAAAAGAATTTACCATGCTAATGGACATCAGAAAAAAGCAGGAGTGGCAATCCTTATATCAGATCAATTAGATTTTAAGCCAAAGACTATAATAAGAGATGAGGAAGGACACTATATCATACTCAAAGGAACTGTCCAACAAGAAGATCTAACAATTTTAAATATCTATGCCCCTAACATGGGAGCAGCCAACTATATAAACCAATTAATAACAAAATCAAAGAAACACATCGACAATAATACAATAATCGTAGGGGACTTTAACACTCCCCTCACTGAAATGGACAGATCATCCAAGCAAAAGATCAACAAGGAAATCAAGGCCTTAAATGACACACTGGACCAGATGGACATCACAGATATATTCAGAACATTTCATCCCAAAGCAACAGAATACACATTCTTCTCTAGTGCACATGGAACATTCTCCAGAATAGATCATATTCTTGGTCCTAAATCAGGTCTCAACCGGTATCAAAAGATTGGAATCATTCCCTGCATATTTTCAGACCACAATGCTCTGAAGCTAGAACTCAATCACAAGAGGAAATTTGGAAAGAACCCAAATACATGGAGACTAAACAGCATCCTTCTAAAGAATGAATGGGTCAACCAAGAAATTAAAGAAGAGTTGAAAAAATTCATGGAAACAAATGATAATGAAAACACAACGGTTCAAAATCTGTGGGACACGACAAAGGCAGTCCTGAGAGGAAAATATATAGCGGTACAAGCCTTTCTCAAGAAACAAGAAAGGTCTCAGGTACACAACCTAACCCTACACCTAAAAGAGCTAGAGAAAGAACAAGAAAGAAACCCTAAACCCAGCAGGAGAAGAGAAATCATAAAGATCAGAGCAGAAATCAATGAAATAGAAACCAAAAAAACAATAGAACAAATCAACGAAACTAGGAGCTGGTTCTTTGAAAGAATTAATAAGATCGATAAACCCCTGGCCAGACTTATCAAAAAGAAAAGAGAAAGGACCCAAATAAATAAAATCATGAATGAAAGAGGAGAGATCACAACGAACACCAAAGAAATACAGGCAATTATAAGAACATACTATGAGCAACTCTACACCAACAAATTTGACAATCTGGAAGAAATGGATGCATTCCTAGAGACATATAAACTACCCCAACTGAACCAGGAAGAAATAGAAAGCCTGAACAGACCCATAACCAGTAAGGAGATTGAAACAGTCATCAAAAATCTCCAAACAAACAAAAGCCCAGGGCCAGATGGCTTCCCGGGGGAATTCTACCAAACATTTAAAGAAGAACTAATTCCTATTCTCCTGAAACTGTTCCAAAAAATAGAAATGGAAGGAAAACTTCCAAACTCATTTTATGAGGCCAGCATCACCTTGATCCCAAAACCAGACAAGGATCCCATCAAAAAAGAGAACTACAGGCCAATATCCTTGATGAACACAGATGCAAAAATTCTCGCCAAAATACTAGCCAATAGGATTCAACAGTACATTAAAAGGATTATTCACCACGACCAAGTGGGATTTATTCCAGGGCTGCAAGGTTGGTTCAACATCCGCAAATCAATCAATGTGATACAACACATTAATAAAAGAAAGAACAAGAACCATATGATACTCTCCATAGATGCTGAAAAAGCATTTGACAAAGTACAGCATCCCTTCCTGATCAAAACTCTTCAAAGTGTAGGGATAGAGGGCACATACCTCAATATTATCAAAGCCATCTATGAAAAACCCACCGCAAATATCATTCTCAATGGAGAAAAACTGAGAGCTTTTCCGCTAAGGTCGGGAACACGGCAGGGATGCCCGTTATCACCACTGCTATTCAACATAGTACTAGAAGTCCTAGCCTCAGCAATCAGACAACAAAAGGAAATTAAAGGCATCCAAATTGGCAAAGAAGAAGTCAAACTATCACTCTTCGCAGATGATATGATACTATATGTGGAAAACCCAAAAGACTCCACTCCAAAACTGCTAGAACTTGTACAGGAATTCAGTAAAGTGTCAGGATATAAAATCAATGCCCAGAAATCAGTTGCATTTCTCTACACCAACAACAAGACAGAAGAAAGAGAAATTAAGGAGTCCATCCCATTTACAATTGCACCCAAAACTATAAGATACCTAGGAATAAATCTAACCAAAGAGACTAAGAATCTATACACAGAAAACTATAAAGTACTCATGAAAGAAATTGAGGAAGACACAAAGAAATGGAAAAATGTTCCATGCTCCTGGATTGGAAGAATAAATATTGTGAAAATGTCTATGCTACCTAAAGCAATCTACACATTTAATGCAATTCCTATCAAAGTACCATCCATTTTTTTCAAAGAAATGGAACAAATAATCCTAAAATTTATATGGAACCAGAAAAGACCTCGAATAGCCAAAGGAATATTGAAAAAGAAAGCCAAAGTTGGTGGCATCACAATTCCGGACTTCAAGCTCTATTACAAAGCTGTCATCATCAAGACAGCATGGTACTGGCACAAAAACAGACACATAGATCAATGGAACAGAATAGAGAGCCCAGAAATAGACCCTCAACTCTATGGTCAACTAATCTTCGACAAAGCAGGAAAGAATATCCAATGGAAAAAAGACAGCCTCTTCAACAAATGGTGTTGGGAAAATTGGACAGCCACATGCAGAAAAATGAAATTGGATCATTTCCTTACACCACACACGAAAATAGACTCAAAATGGATGAAGGATCTCAATGTGAGAAAGGAATCCATCAAAATCCTTGAGGAGAACACAGGCAGCAACCTCTTCGACCTCAGCCGCAGCAACATCTTCCTAGGAACATCGCCAAAGGCAAGGGAAGCAAGGGCAAAAATGAACTATTGGGATTTTATCAAGATCAAAAGCTTTTGCACAGCAAAGGAAACAGTTAACAAAACCAAAAGACAACTGACAGAATGGGAGAAGATATTTGCAAABRACATATYRGATAAAGGGCTAGTGTCCAAAATCTATAAAGAACTTAGCAAACTCAACACCCAAAGAACAAATAATCCAATCAAGAAATGGGCAGAGGACATGAACAGACATTTCTGCAAAGAAGACATCCAGATGGCCAACAGACACATGAAAAAGTGCTCCATATCACTCGGCATCAGGGAAATACAAATCAAAACCACAATGAGATACCACCTCACACCAGTCAGAATGGCTAAAATTAACAAGTCAGGAAATGACAGATGCTGGCGAGGATGCGGAGAAAGGGGAACCCTCCTACACTGTTGGTGGGAATGCAAGCTGGTGCAACCACTCTGGAAAACAGCATGGAGGTTCCTCAAAATGTTGAAAATAGAACTACCCTATGACCCAGCAATTGCACTGCTGGGTATTTACCCTAAAGATACAAACGTAGTGATCCGAAGGGGCACGTGCACCCGAATGTTTATAGCAGCAATGTCTACAATAGCCAAAGTATGGAAAAAACCTAGATGTCCATCAACAGACGAATGGATAAAGAAGATGTGGTATATATACACAATGGAATACTATGCAGCCATCAAAAGAAATGAAGTCTTGCCATTTGCGACGACGTGGATGGAACTAGAGGGTATCATGCTTAGCGAAGTGAGTCAATCGGAGAAAGACAACTATCATATGATCTCCCTGATATGAGGGAGAGGAGATGCAACATGGGGGCTTAAGGGGGTAGGAGAAGAGTAAATGAAACAAGATGGGATTGGGAGGGAGACAAACCATAAGTGACTCTTAATCTCACAAAACAAACCGAGGGTTAATGGGGGGAGGGGGGTTGGGGGGGTGGGATTATGGACATTGGGGAGGGTATGTGCTATGATGAGTGCTGTGAAGTGTGTAAACCTGGCGATTCACAGACCTGTACCCCTGGGGATAAAAATATATGTTTATAAAAAATAAAATTTAAAAAAAAATATATATATATTATATGTTTAAATAAATAAATAAATAAATAAATAAAAAATACCCCCCCCAAAAAAAAAAAAAAAGGAAAATGGCACTCAGCCACCACTTTAAAGAAGCAGTGACAAGGTGTAGTGAACTTAATGTGGGGGGCGAGAGGGTCTGAGCAGTGCGAGGGGTAAACAGTAGTAGATGCTGTTGTTGCCTCATCCATGTACCCTCAAGTCTTATCATTGTCCTGATACTGACAGGACGTATGGATTTACCCCACATACTTTCAGATACCAGCATATCCATCTGTCTGAGAGCTATTTCTGGCTGCTGGAGGTGTCCCAGGGTATCCCATGAGTTCCAGATAGACATGCATACCAGAGAAGAAGTGCTGAGGAATTAATGCTCCCTGGGAAAGCCTTCAGTCTCAGCTGGTGGGAGTTGGGTGGGGTAACTTAGAAGTGTGTGTTCTGCACTGGTTCCAGAGTTCCCCAGCCATAGTAAGGGCCAACTAGGCATGGTGGTAACTCATGTGGTAGTGTCCCTGCATTGTCTACCTTTCCTCTTCTGTCTTCGTTCCCCATTCCCTCCTGGTGTTTCCTAGGATCACCTCCCAAAAGAACTGCTTATATTCAAATTCTTGCCTCAGAACCTGTTTCTAAGTGAACCCAAACCAAGATAGATTCCAATATTATGGCTTTAAAACACCTTGTAAAAGGCCCACCTCTCTTCATAAGCACTGGGCCAGGACATCTCAAATCTCTCATTTCATGGTGAATGCTATTTGGCAATAAAATGGCCTAAAATATGCTTGCCAAATTCTGTGTGTCTTATTTTTGGTAAATATGAACAACTACAACCATTAAAAAGCATATGATTCAGTTGGCTTCATGATTACTCAGCAGGGAGGGGTCAGGCTCACAAGACCAACAATGAGAAGAGCAACTATGAAAACAACAGCAGCTATACAACAAAGGCTATGGTTATTTTCTGAGTCCCTTCTACATGTCAGGGATCATGAAAAGCACTTCAGTTATAGTCATTCAGTTATTTACTGTTTATCAATATTATTAAAACTTAAATTTTTACCTCATTATTACATACAAGGTGACTTGGAGATGTTAAATAACTTACTCTAGAGTCTCCTAGACTCTAGATATGTGCTGAGGCTATGATTTTCAGATTGTTGGGGGTGTTTGAGGGAGCTCAAGAAACAGCACCCTCTTTCCCAGTTGAGTTCTTAATCAACTACTGAATAAGACAAGGACACACAAAAGACAGGGGCCATATCGCCACTTTTCTCCTGGTGAAGTCTAGGTTAGAGACATGACTTGAAGTGAGAACCTAAATATTTTCCTGACCAACCCCAGAAGCAACTATTGCTGGATTTGGGAGGGTTCTCAGGAGTATATGAGTGGCCACTTTACCCTTGGAGGTACATAGCAGAGCACATGTCCCTGTGAACAGGTTGGTTCTCAATAAGAAACAGGCTTGGTCTGGGCTGAGTGTGCACAAATTTCTGTTCTGGGGCAGAGTGAGTAAGGTAGCAAACTAGGGCAGTTGTTAGATGAATTAAATCTCATCCACTTGCAGGTACAAGTCAAGCTGGGTGAAAAAATATTCCTCCCAACACTAGCACACTCTTCCACCTACATTGAATCAACCATTGGTGACCCATGTGAAGTGAATATTGAGGAATTAAATAATCATTGGAAGAATTCTCCTTAACACAGTTTCTACCTCCATATTCAGAGACCTCCAAAATATTTACCAGAGAGAGAAATCATGTAGAAGAGCCTTCATAAATAAATAAGAAGACTGGAAACAGGGCTTCCAGAGAGGGAGTGATTGAGGGTTTTCCCAATAGAGAGAAGGGAAGTCCTAAGATTAATTAAGATAAATAACAGAACTGAAGATCTGGATTCCATAAACATTTGTGGAGCACTTACTGTGACCCAAATAAGCGTATATGTTTCTTATTATTTATTACTCTTATGATGTAGTTGTTTTTTCAGTTTTACAGATAAAGAAACCAGACCTCAGAGAGGAAGAATGTTCCCCAAATTACATAGTGTGAGAGTGGAAGGCTTTTGGTCCTGATTTATAACTTCTGACTTCAAGTCTTTAGTTCTTGTCACTATAACACTAAATATTACTGGAACTGGGGTATATGCATATAGGGTTTTGACTAACATAATTCAGTCACTCTATTTTATAAATGTTTCAGGAAACCAAGACTCAGAGGCAATCAAGTGATTATCCAGCTGTCACACAGTTCATTTCTGGCAAAGCCAACCCTGGAACCCAGGGCTTAAACTACACCCCATTCTGATGTTTCAGTAGAACACTGCCTATTTAAATATAAAGTATCAGGTTACTTCCTTTGTGTTTCTTGCTACCAGACATAATGAATCCTATATTCTTGAGCCAATGACATCTTCCATAGTTCTGTTATAACTTGACCTAAACAAAAATTTTGACTTTCATTGTTGTTTTATATGTATACAAGCCCCCAGGCTTTGCTTAGAGACCAGTAAAAATAACAAGAGCCATTTTGAGAGTGGATAGTAAACTACTCAGAGCATGGGCATTTCACAGAGACAATCTGAGGTTACTGTTATCACTTGTCCCTCCCTGCCCTTAGATGTCAATCTGTACTTTGTAATACAAACATAAGAAAAAAGAAGTCGCATGTTCAGGGAAGCTTCAGTGGTTAGGCCATCAGGAGGCCAATTTCAACTCCCAGCTCTGAGTCTTGGAGTCAGGACCACAGGGTCCTGGGAAAGAATGTTAGAGTGTTTTTCTTCTGAGTAGTTTTCCCAGAGCCCCCTTCATATCCCTGTTTCTTAGGCTATAGATGAAGGGGTTCAGCATGGGGGTCACCACTGTGTACATTATTGAGAAGACTCTGTCCTTTCCACCTGAGGGGGATGATGGAGGACATAAATAGACCCCAATAGCTGTGCTATAAAACAGAGAGACCACAGAGAGGTGGGAGGTGCAGTTGGAGAAGGCCCTTTGCTTACCCTTTGTGGAATTGATTCTTAGGATGGTCAAAGCAATATAAAAGTAAGACGTAAGGATGCAGATGAAGGGTCCAGTTAGCAGTGTTCCTGCCACAAGGATGAGCACCAGGTCATTAACATAAGTACTGGAGCAGGCCAGATTCAGGAGTGGGACCAGATCACAGAAGAAATGGGGGATGATATTGGGGCCACAGAAAGAAAGCCTCATCACCAGGAGGGTATGCACTAGGGCATGGAAGGTAGTGACCATCCATGACCCAGCCACCAACAGGATACACCGTTGGGAGTTCATGGTCATGGCATAATGGAGGGGGTGGCTGATGGCCACATAGCGGTCAAGTGCCATCACAGCCAGGAGAAAGTTGTCCAGATCTGCAAATAGGCCAAAGAAATAAAGCTGTGTCAGGCACCCACCATAAGAAATCAGTTTACTTCCTGAGCTAATATTATCTAGCATCTTGGGAATTATTGTGGAGATGAAACCAATGTCAGAAAAGGACAGATTAGCTAGGAAGAGGTACATAGGGTTGTGGAGGTGCTGGTCAGAAACTATGGCCAGGATGATGAGCAGGTTCCCCACAATGGTGACCAGGTACATGCCCAGGAAAAGCCCAAACAGGAGAGGCTGCTGCTCTGGCTGCTCAGAGAGTCCCACGAGAAGAAATTCATAGATGCTGGTCTGATTTCTTCTGTCCATGTCTGGAATTCTGTATGAAACAAATTTTTATGATAAGTAACAAAAAAGTAAAATAATGCTGTGTGGAAAGTATTTCATATTCCTATTAGAAACATCATGTGGTTTAGTCAGTTTTGTTTTGGCAAAACTCAAACTTATAATAGTGTGTGTTATAAAAGGCCATTTGGATCACTCTTTGTATAGTTATAGATTGGTGTCAGCACCCGACCAGCTATCCAAGGCTCTTTTAAACTATTCCAGCTGTTTCCCAACACATGGCTGTACCTTGTGTAAAAACAAGTGTGCTCTGATCACATAGATCCTGTTAGTTTTTTTTTTTTTTTTGCTGAAGAATAATACAATTAAGTAAACAATGTTTTACTTACATTTAAAAATTAATTTAAATGAAATGAAAATAATATATGTAATATATAATTATAGATAATAATTCTAAATAATTATATCATCAAATTAAGATTTTTAAGGTAAAATTTCAGAACAACATATATATTTATAATTCCATTTTTATTAAAATTAAATTTACTCCATTCAGGCCCTTTTTTAAAGTTCCCAGCTCTTTGGGGCGCCTGGGTGCCTCAGTCAATTAAACCTCCAACTCTTGATTTCCCCTCAGGGTCATGGTATCCAGCCCCATGCCTGGCTCCAACTGGGTGTGGAGCCTGCTTAAGATTCTCTCTCTCCTTCTCCCTCTGCCCCTCTCCCCTCTCCACCCCCTCATGCTCCTTCTCTCTCTCTCAAATGAATAAGTTTAAAAAACCTTTAAAAATAAATAAACTCGTTTTTTTGTTCATTCCAGCTTTATCAAGATAAAATTAATAGATTAAAAACTGTATATATGCAAGGTATACAGTGTGATGTTTTAATATAAATATACATTGTAAAATGATGATCACAGTCACATTAATTCATACATCTTTTGCCTTAGAGAATGTAAATATCCAATTTGGCAGTTACAGTTCTCATGGCAAATGAAATTAATGATGTTTTTGGCTTATGCATCAGTCTCTTGTGAGTGTGATTGATGTGAGTCAGTCCATTTCAGTTTAACCCAGTGCTTGGATGAGATCCACACCACATGGGAGCATTTCCTGTATTTCACAGAATCAAATCTCTACTATATCTATATACTTAAAACCACTACATGAGACTCATCTATTTGTCTTCAAGCAGAGTATTTAGGTTGCATAGCATAAAGGGAAAAATTTAGTTTGTACTCAGAAAATTTTGACTCACCTTCCCCCCCCTTTTTTTAGATTTTTAAAAAATTTATTTATTTGACAGAGATCACAAGTAGGCAGAGAGGCAGGCAGAGAGAGGGGGAAGACGGCTCTCTGCTGAGCAGAGAGCCCCATGCGGGGCTTGATCCCAGGATCCTGAGATCATGACCCCAGCCAAAGGCAGAGGCTTAACCCACTGAGCCACCCAGGCACCCCTTGACTCACCTTCTTTATCAAACATTGTAATATGGCTTCGAATGATTCATTTAAACTGTCAAACTTTGGTTTCCCCCCCATGAAGAAAGATAACTGAATTGATGTCATAAGCTGTTGTGAGTCTCCTTCTCACCATCAGAAAAACATCTAGGCTCTTTCTTATCATGACATTATTAGCCCTTCTTGAGTCTGTTTCCATCTTTCTGTCCAGTGACACTTCCCTGTTACACCACACCAGTCTCGCCTGTGAAACCGCTAACAGTCCTCAGACAACTCACGTGTCTTGCCTGCGTGATTTGGTATTTAGCCCTTTCACCTTCCTAGATGGCTTCCTCCTCCTCTCCACCTGGCAAGAGCTTGGGTGTCAACACTGGACAATACTTCATATTCTCCTTTTGGAATCCATTGCTTTACCCTCTTTGCTCCCACAGCTCTGTATTCGAGTTTTGCTGGAACACTTGACATATTGCCTTATAATTAGTTGCTTATCCCCATTAGATGGTGTCTCCCTCAGTGCCAGGGACTCATTTTTCTTCATTTTGTTTCTTTTTATGTATGCGCTTCGCATGTACTATTGAATAAGATAGTGGATGGATGGGCAGTAAAATGGCTTTTTAAGCTATGATGAAACTGTATGATGTTATCATTTAGCTACCAGCATTGGCTTTTATACTTTAAGTAAATTACAGTTAATGGAAGAGGTGTATGAAGAACTTAGGTTGCCTAGCATACATTCTAATACAATGCGAAAAAGTGTTTAAAGTATTTGAATGTTGAATTAGTAAGTCTAATCGGTTGTGTTTCTTCCCAAGCACTGAATGTGTGGTTTGTTTATATCTTACATTTAAACTAAATATTGTTGGGTTTTAATTTAAAAATGCAGAGAAAATGGATGCTTGGAATTCCGATTTAGTAGGAATGTATCTTCTCATAGGTCTGAATCTGCTCCTTTGTACCCCTTCCGAGTGCTAAGAAATGTTCCTCTGAATCGCTTTGCTTTTCCATATTTGAAAACAGTCAATCTGACCTGACATGTTCCATCCACATATCAAGTCCCTTTCAGGAATATGTGGAAGTTTCAGGAATGTAGTTTGAGGGACTAGAGGGTTAAATTCATAGCTCAGTGAAGTAGACCTCTGGATCAAGGCTACCCTGCCACTCCATCCTTTAGGGACTGATGGATATTAAGCCATCTTATACAACTCTTTTTTAAAATATTTTTTAAATTTCTTTTCAGCATAACAGTATTCATTGTTTTTGCACCACACCCAGTGCTCCATGCAATACGTGCCCTCCTTAATCCCCACCACCTCTTATTTTATGAATGAGTAAACAGAATCTCCAAGAGCTGCTGTAATCTGTCCAAGTTCAGTACTACAACTGATACCAAAAACAGGATTCCTGAAACAATTTCCAAAGGACCATTCTGCTTCTCTTGACTGACAGGGAAGGGGGAAGCATGGCCAACGACTTACTGTCAGTTCTGAGTTGGGCCCAGAAGAGCTCCTCGTTTTTTCACATTATGGTAGAGATTTGACTCTTCTGCTCTGGGTTCTCACTTGTCAAGAGTGGAAAAACCATATTTGATGACCAGATGAAAAGACAGCATCTTCCCCTATATTTAAGGCATAAAGGACTCCCTGGGACATGGAACCCTCATCTCTTCCAAGGATGGAGAAATGAGAGTGGGCCATCCTAGATCCTGAGTCAGCCAAACTGACTAGAAATGCAGAAAAAAAAAAAAAAAGAAGCTATCTCCCTGTGGTTTCTGGAGCAATCCCCAGAGCTCCCTGCTGGAAGTTGCAGAGACATCTGGGAACACCGGTCTCTGAAGTATTCACTGTGGGAAAAACCTTGGTCTGTTGCCCAGTCCCCAAACTCTAAATGAACTGCTCTGTGGCTTTGGGAAGTTCACTTATCCTTTCTGGACTTTTCTCAGGTAAGTAAGTCAGGAAACAAAATATTCTCTCAAATAGAAATTTCCGAGTTCACATTTTTGCCATCCTAAGTGTATGAAGTTGTAGCTCTTTGTGCTTTTATTTCACATTTCCCCAGTTCTTAATGATCCAGAGCACATTTTCTTGTGCTTGTCAGCCATTCTTATATCTTCGTTTTATGAAAAGTCTGCCCATTTTTACTGGGTTGATTGTCTTCTGATACTGATTTGTAGGAACTTTAATTCTGATTTGTAATGGATATACTTTCTCATTTTTCCTTTAGTTTAAGCCTTTAAAAAACCCCCAAATTTTATCAAGATGGTTAGCCATCTTTAATTTCCATACATCTTGCAGCATTTCCTAAAAATGTTTGTCCTTTAAGATGCCTGGGTGGCTCAGTTTGTTAAGTGGCTGACTCTGGATTTCACCTCAGGTCATGATCTCAGGGTCCTGGGATCCAGCCCTGCATCAGGCTCCCCAGTCAGCCAGGAGCCTGCTTAAGGATTCTCTCCCCAACCCACATATTCACACATGCTCTCTTTCTCTCTAAAATAAATAAATAAATACTTTTAAAAAACATTTTACTTTTTAAATTATGTTCAGTTAGCTAGCATATAGTACATTATTAGTTTTTGATGTAGTGTTCAACAATTCCTTAAAAAATGTTTATCTTTTTTTTTAAATTTATTTTCAGCATAACAGTATTCATTGTTTTTTGTACCACACCCAGTGCTCCATGCAGTCCGTGCCCTCTCTAATACCCA
>NW_019154097.1:27982695-28024147 GCF_002288905.1 Enhydra lutris kenyoni | reverse complement strand
ATTGTGGTTTTGATTTGTATTTCCCTGATGCTGAGTTATGTGGAGCATTTTTTTCATGTGTCTGTTGGCCATCTGGATGTCTTCTTTGCAGAAATGTCTGTTCATGTCTTCTGCCCATTTCTTGATTGGATCATTTGTTCTTTGGGTGTTGAGTTTGCTAAGTTCTTTATAGATTTTGGACACTAGCCCTTTATCTGATATGTCATTTGCAAATATCTTCTCCCATTCTGTCAGTTGTCTTTTGGTTTTGTTAACTGTTTCCTTTGCTGTGCAAAAGCTTTTGATCTTGTTGAAATCCCAATAGTTCATTTTGCTGACTTTGAAATTCTTAAATTTATTAAAACCTGTAGATGTGCGAGCTTTTCATTTTCTTTCCTTTTCATCACTCTCTAGACCCTTGAACTCTGAAGTCATTAATATTTAACTCTAAATAACTTGTCTCTATTATTTTTCCAAATTTTTCTTCTCCAATTTTATTTTTTTGTTCTGAGATTCATATGATTTTTTTCATTAATCCTTTTATTTTGCTTAGGAGATAAATTGCATTGTTTGATTATTTTTTAATGTGCTAAAATACACATAACATTTACATAAATTTACCATTTTAACCATTTTAACATGCACAAGTCAGTGGCATTAAGTATATTCACAGCGTTGTGCAACCATGACCTCTATCTTGGCTTCCCCTTTAAGTTCAGTAACAATATCACTTCTAGTCAATGTTTGCTGGAGGTTCTGGCCAGGGCAGTCAAGCAAAAAATAAAAATAAAATAAAAGGCATCTAGGCTGGAAAGGAAGGAGCAAAACTCTATTTATTTTCTGATGATTTTTGTATATATAGTTGATCCTTGAACAACTCAAGTTTGAGCTACATGGGTCCACTTATATGTGGATTTTTAAAAAAAATAAATACAGGACAGTACTGTAATTTATTTTCTCTTCCTTATGACTTTCTTAATAACATTTTCTTCTCTCTAGCCTTCTTTGTTGTAAGAATACAGTATATAATCATGGAACATACAAAATATGTGTTAATTGACTCTTTATGTTACCGTTAAGGCTTCTAATATTCGGCTATTAGTAAAGTTTTAGGGGAGTCAAAAGTTATACAGGGATTTTCAACTGCATGGTAGAGGTCAGTGCCCCTAACATCTGCATTGTTCAGTGGCCAACTGTAAAAGATACTAAGGAATCAAAAAACAAATTATTAAAATGAATAAGTAGGTTCAAATATTGCAAAGTACAAGGTCAATATACAAAAATTGATTTCTATACACTATCAAGGAACATTCTGAAAATGAAATTAAGGAAACAGTTCTAGGGTCATATGCACCCCAGTGTTCATAGCAGCAATGTCCATAATAGCCAAACTGTGGAAAGAGCCAAGATGCCCTCCAACAGAGGAATGGATAAAGAAGACGTGGTCCATTAATGAGTAATGGAATATTACTCAGCCATCAGAAATGATGAATACCCAATTTTTTCATCAACATGGATGGGACTGGAGGAGATTATGCTGAGTGAAATAAGTCAAGCAGAGAAAGTCAATTATAGTATGGTTTCACTTACTTGTGGAACATAAGGAATAGCATGGAGGACATTAGGAGAAGGAAGGGAAAAATGAAGGGGTTCAGGAATTGGAGGGGGAGAAGAACCATGAGAGACTGTGGACTCTGAGAAACAAACTGAGGGTTCTAGAGGGGAGGTGGGATGGAGGGATGGGTTGGCCTGGTGATGAGTATTAAGGAGGGCACGTATTGCATGGAGCACTGGGTGTTACACGTAAACAATGAATCTTGAAATACTACATCTAAAACTAATGACATACTGTATGGTGACTAACAGAACAACAACAAGAAAAGAAACAATTCTACTTACAATAAGATAAAAAATAATAGCATATTTAAGAATAAATTCATCAAAATAAGTGGAAAATTCATGATCTAAATACAACAAAATATATTGTTGAAAGAAATTAAACATGTAATGAATGGAAATACATCCCATGTTCAAGGCTTGAGTTCATATTGTCAAGATGACAATACTTTCCAAACTGATCTGTATAGTCAACATAAATACTACCAAAATCCCAGCTCTCTTCTTTACAGAAATTGACAAGCTGATTTTAAACTATATATGGAAATTAAAGGGATCCCAACTAACAAAAACATTCTCAGAGGAATAGAACAAAGTGTCAGGATCCATATGTCCTGATTTCAAACTTACTACAAAAGCACAGTAATCAGGATAGTATGATATAGGCATGAAAATGGATTTAGACCAATGGAACAGAGCTGAAAATCCAGAAGTAATCCCTTATATGTAAATCCAGCAGGAATTTTATTTTATTTTATTTTTTAATTAATTTATTTTTTTTGCATTTGTTATTTGAATTTTTTTAATTTTATTTTTTTTCAGTATAACAGTATTCCTTGTTTTTGCACCACACCCAGTGCTCCCATGCAATCCGTGCCCTCTCCAATACCCACCACCTGGATCCCCCAACGTCCCACCCCCCCGCCGCTCAAACCCCTCAGATTGTTTTTCAGAGTTTTTATTTATTTTTTTCCCCAGAGACTTCTTTTTTTTTTTTCAGCATAACAGTATTCCTTGTTTTTGCACCACATCCAGTGCTCCATGCAATCCATGCCCTCTCTAATACCCACCACCTGGTTCCCCCAACCTCCCACCCCCTGCCCCTTCAAAACCCTCAGATTGTTTTTCAGAGTCCATAGTCTCTCATGGTTCACCTCCCCTTCCAATTTCCCTCAACTCCCTTTTCCTCTCCATCTCCCCTTGTCCTCCATGCTATTTGTTAAAAGATGCCAAGACAAATCAGTAGGGAAAGAAATATTTTTTAAATAAATGGCTCTGGGAACACTACATGCAAAAGAATGAAGTTGAATCTTTTTGTGTGTGTTCATTACTCAAAATTAACTCTAAATGGACCATAAAAAGCAAGCTACATAATAAAAAAAAATCCTCAATACATATATTTAGCAAAGGACTCCTATCTACAATATATAATTTTTACAAATTAATGTTTGAAAAGGTGAATACCTAATTAAACAGTAGCAAAATAATGGGAACATGTTTGTTACAAGAGAAAATAGGCAAATGATCAATAAGCATAGGCACAAGAGATAAACTACATGAGTTCTCAGACAAATGCACATAAAAACCACAACACATGATTTCTACAAACCCAGAAGAATGTGTCCAGTGGAGAAGGACAGTATAAGTGTGGCTGAGGAAGTGGACAACACTTATTCATATTTTATAGGGATGAGTGTAATTGATAAAGCACTTTATCTAACTTTCCGGTATTAACTACCAAGGCCAAAAATATGCATACACTCTGCCCCACCCCCAAATCCCATTCTCCAGAATGGATACATATACATACAAAGAGTAGAAATGTTCCATTTGGGATTAGGTTCAAGCAGGTCCAGAGAGCACAAGGCAACAGGAATGGTTATGATCTCCATGTTCTGGACCTTGGTTTCAGTTTCTTTTCACTCAGCTCACACCATTGGTCTGTTGGGGTAGAAAACAGTTGAACCTGGTTCATGGATAAAATCATGATATAGTGTAATGAGTTGAAAACAGATGGATGTCCATTGCCTGGATGTACGCTGCCATATGCAACCCCACCCCGGAGTGATTCTAAGGAAGAGGAACAAGGAAAAAATCCAGTGCACAGAGCATCCACTTGCTTGCCTTTTTTGAACAGAGGTAGAAGCCCAAAGATAAGAATATAAGCAGATTCTTTGAAAGTGATGAATGCCTCACTCAGATAATATTGTTAGTATAATTGAAAATCATGCATAAAAGTAAACCAAGCATTATTCAAAGATAGCAGGTCCAGAAGGGTTTTATGAAAAGCTAGGAAATTACAGCAAACAAAGAATAAAAAATTGAGTAAGATATAAAAGGATTCAACCAGGGCTAAGTATTCAGGAACTTCTTGGTGCTGTCAACATGCTCGATCCCTCACTGATTTTTACCTTGAAAGGGCAAATAATGAGGTAGGTATTTTCATACCTTATTTCATCTGCCCTTTTGCTGCCATAAAGGATGTCCCACAACAGGATTGTCAAACCTGGTTGCACTAGAATTACCTGTTTGTTTTGTGTTTATAAAAAATACTAGGATCTCTTCTCTAGAGAGTTCTAAGGCTCCAGAAAACACTAATCTACAGCTAGAATTCAAAAGCACTGACAATGACAGATAGCTACAAAGAACAGAACTGGCCAAGAGAATTGGCCAACAGAACTGGGAACGAAAACCTGAGACCCATATTTAGAGACCACTACGAAACACTTCCAAGGTTGGGCTGACATGGCTCCAACAACCTGCATGCCCCCCATTGTAAACAGCCTGTCGCTGTGGAATCCTCACTTTTCTTTCCTCACTAGTTCCAGTGAGCTGACAAAATGTCACATCATGGGTAAAACTATGCCTCACCACGGTTACGCATGTTACTTTTTGTCATGGCAACTATCACCATCTGACTTGACTGGTCACCATCTGACTAAATTGGACATGTGTCTGTCTCTACCATGTATAGGTATCGACAATATCTCATTCATTTTTACATTTTACCAATAGTGCATAGAACCGTGCCTGGCATATGGTAGGCATCAGTGTACATACTAGCTTAAAGTGAGTATGTCTCTTTCCACAAACATTAGCACCAAGAAGCAGGACACTAAAGCAGGAGTTTGAACACCAGAGTCAGACTAAGAATAAATTTAATACTTCTTTCCCCACTTATTAGCTTTGGTCTCCATCTGTAAAATATAATAATCATAGCATTTAACCCAAGATCATTATAATTGGAGAAATAAATGGCATAATACATGTAGAGAGTTAAGAACATGGAATAAAAGAGATAATAAGCTTTATGGAGAAATCATGATGATTGGACTTGTATTTAGTTAATTGCATGTACAGCTGCATGCCATTTTGAATTCTATCAGGGAATTCCATAAAGGCATGGAATCAGTGCTTCCTCTGCCAGATATAGTATTTGGAGATTAATTATTTCTGATTGAATCATAGGTTAAAAAATATACATGCATTAGGATAACAGCAAACAGAAGAAGTTCTAATTGACCTTAGCCCCGTGTAGCTTAGATCACCCTACACAACACCAGGGAAATATTCACATTTATAACATAGCACAAGTCCTTTATGAAATACACCCACCATACACTGTTAGGTTTGAAGTTTAAGAGAATGATCCTGGATCCCTTCTTTTGAAACCTAAGCAAATGTGATAGGTGATGGTGTTGCTTCACAAACACATGGGTTCTCCAGAGTGCAACGTCAAAATACGGCTGTGGGATCAAAGTTCCTGAGAAGACAATGTATGAATTCCAAAAAGGTTTCTCAGTGCAGCCTTCATCTCGCTGTTCCTGAGGCTATAAATGAAGGGGTTCAGCAGAGGAGTCACAACAGTGTAAAATACAGCTGCAACCCTGTCCTTACCCCCAGAGTGAGATGAATGGGGAAACAGATAGACAACAATTGCTGTGCCATAAAACAGGAAGACAACAGTGAGGTGGGACCCACAAGTAGAGAAGGCCTTCTGCCTCCCAGAGGCAGATGGGACCCTGAGGATGGTGGAGATGATGTGTGCATATGACAAAATGATCAGAGAGAGAGGACCAGTGAGGATCATGGAGCCCACAGTGAATAGGGCTACCTGGTTGGTGCTGGTATCTGAGCAAGATAGTTGCAGCAGAGGGACCACATCACAGAAGAAGTGATGGATGCTGTTGCCTGCACAGAAAGAAAGCCTAGCCATAAGCAGAGTGTGCAGGAGAGCAGCAAGGTTGGTGAGAAGCCAGCATGCCACCAGAAGGAGCACACACACCAGGGGCCTCTCATGAGCGTGGAGTAGTGAAGAGGCCTGCAGATGGCCACATAGCGGTCATAGGCCATCACCCCCAAGAGGAAGTCGTCCAGCGCTCCAAATGTCATGAAGAAGTGCATCTGGGCCAAACACCCTCCATATGGGATGGTCTGACTTTGTCTCTGGATGTTCACCAGCATCTTGGGGATGGTGGTGGAAGAAAAGCAGGCATCAGCAAAAGAGAGGTTGGCCAGGAAGAAGTACATGGGCGTGTGGAGGTGTGGGTCAAAGCCAATGGCCAGGATGATGAGCAGGTTCCCCATGACAGTGACCAGGTACATGCCCACAAAGATAGCAAATAGGAGAGGCTGCTGCTCTGGCCTCTCAGAAAGACCCAAGAGGAGGAATTCAGTGACACTGGACTGGTTGATTCTGTTCATGCCACTACTCCTTCTGGAAGGAGAGAAAAAACAAGTTAAATAGTGTTAAAAAAAAAAAAGTTGGTACTTCTAGCCTTCTCTAAAATAAACACCCCCCACCCAATTCACATATGTCTCTATTCCAAGTTCCTGGACCTTCCCTCCAAGGTCTGCATTGCTCCCTACTTTTCAATCCACCCAAGAAGGGAGATCAAGCTGGCTGAGAGGTTAAAATGCAGAAGCAGGGGCACCTGGGTGGCTCAGTTGGTTAAGCGCCTGTCATCTGCTCAGGTCATGATCTCAGGGTCCTTGGGTGGAGTCCCACATGGGTCTCCAGGCTCAGTGGGGAGTCTGCTTCTCCCCCTCCCTCTGTCTCTCTCTCCTGTTCATGCTCTCTCTCTCTCTTTCTCTCTCTGTCTCAAATGAAAACAAAACAAAACAAAACAAAAACCTCTAAAATGCAAAAGCAAGGTGATAGGTAGCTGTTGGAGAGGTAAGTTTTAGGATACCTCCATCACTTCTATATGTTCACTGAGATCCTCATCCCTGACTTCCAGGTCCTAAGCCCATCTAAACTGCGAACAGTAAGAGCCAACACTTTGAATTCTAAGCACTACATAATGCAGCATCTAATTGAAAACCTACACATTTTATTACATACACTTCACTAACGGGTTACTGAAATTCAGTGAAATTAAGTCATTTGCATAATATTACAAAGACGACGTGAATATAGCATGGGGGTCTGAAGCCATTTCTCATGCCTCTGGACACCCTGAATCAAGGCCAACTCCGCTTAACCCCATCCTCTGCCGGGGCAGACGTAGGTGACTTTCTCTCTAAGGAAGTAGTTTCCACTGCCCATGCCAGGATGGGCTGAGAGACAGGAGGCAGGGACTCAGACTGGTATCTTTTGTGGGTATCAGAGGGAACACCCAACCCTGTCTTTTTCTTGGAGCACTCACCACAGGTGTCTGGCCCAGACAGCATCCACCATCAAAGTCAACCCCCCTGCACCTGTTCTCGGTTTGATCTCACAGGACCTTGCTTTGGGCCTGCAGGTTCTTCTTAGCCTACAGCAAATGAGAGAGCGGAGGACCCAGGACTGCGGGCTACACCAGGCCAGCCAGATAGCAGCAGCCCAGACTGCAGAGGGGGAGGTTGGATGTGCTTCCCACGTTGTCACAGAAGTATTTCTAGGTTCTGTGCCCCAGGAGTGTGATTCCCCAAGCTGGTCCTCAGAGACAAATCTGAAGTAATTGCTGCAGCTTCATGGTTTGGCTTCCTAGGCCAGCAGTCACCAAGGAGCATTCGCGGAGGGAACGCGTGGCACGTCGCTGGGTTTGCATTTGATAAATTTTGTCCCCGGGGATGTGTGTGCCTCTCCATTCTTAGTGTGGTGGCTGCTCTGGGAAATCTGCTGGGAAAGCTGGTAACTGGGCCAGAAGGGGCTCCAAACGGGAGGTGGAAAACAACAAACTTTGATTCCAACCTGGACAGAAGGTGTCCTGGCCTTGCTATCCTGGGGTGGGTGGTTTGAATTCTGTGAGCCTTCGGGTTTCAAGTTCCTGCTAAGAGGGTAATTAGCTTATTAGACTGCCAGCTCCCACCCACAAAAATAATCCTAGACAAACTGAGGTGAGCAAAAAATCCAGACAATCACAAGAATATTAAAAAGTGAGAGTCCCATGGGACTAAGGAAGATGGCTCTGAGCCGGAATGTGTTGTGGGGACAGAAGGCTGGGTAGAGACTCGCTGTGGGGAAGAGATCTATCCCTTCCCTGTGAGAGGAAACTGGGAAAAAGTGAATCAAGCCTGCTGTCGCCTGTCTCTGCCCCTACCGGGAGTATTTAGATGACAGAGGTTTGGACTTCTCCACAGAAGTCCTTCTGGATATTTTTTCTTTTGTTTCCCTTGCCTTTGGAGATGTGTCTTGAGAGAAGTTGCTGTGGCTGATGTTGAAGAGGTTACTGCCAACATGGATGGGACTGGAGATTATGCTGAGTGAAATAAGTCAAGAAGAGAAAGTCAGTTATCAGATGGTTTCACTTATTTGTGCAACGTAAGGAATAGCATGGAGAACATCAGGAGAAGGAGGGGGGTGGAATGAGAAATCAGAGTGGGAGACAAAGCATGAGAGGCTATGGACTCCGGGAAACAAACTGAGGGTTTTAGAGGTGGGGTGGAGGGATGGGTGAGCCTGGTGATGGGTATTAAGGAGGGCCCAGATTGCATGGAGCCCTGGGTGTTATTCGCAAACAATGAATCATGGAATACTACATCAAAAACTAATGACGTACTGTATGGGGACTAAGAAAAAAAAAGTCCCGGGGTGCCTGGGTGGCTCAGTGGGTTAAAACCTCTGCCTTGGCCTCAGGTCATGATCCCAGTGTCCTGGGATCCAGCGCCATGTTGGGCTCTCTGCTCTGCAGGGAGTCTGCTTCCCCCTCTCTCTCTGCCTGCCTCTCTGCCTACTTGTGATCTCTGTCAAATAAATAAATAATTTTTTTAAAAAAAAGTCCTTCTGGATAGTGAATTGAGGAAAGTGGACACTTAGTGACTAGTCTATGTCATTCACTCTCATTTCTTCACACTAAGTACTCGGTGTTGAGGTATTACCATAGGAAGACCGCTTTCTTCTCATTTCTGTTTGATCCTAGCGGTTTGAAGATAAAGATGGGACAGATAAAGCTGGGAAATGGAATGCTGAAAGGCAGGAGGAAATGACTGTGGTTGATGATAAACGCAGCTTTCCCACTTAGCCCTCACCCTGCCGTCTCCTTCAGCTCTCAGGACAGACGGCTTTTCGGCCATGCTGACTGCACAGTGCCTGGAAGATATCCAGTACCGCACAGGGAACGCGGATCCACAGGGAGCCCCTGGTTGATGAGGGAGCAGAAGGCTCGCTGAGGACAAGGCAGAAGCTGACCCCCTGCAACCTCCCCACACCCCCCAACTCCAGGGTAGGACATGGGTGACATTCTTCCTGTCTTAATGTTAGTACCTTGCTAGAGGGGAATACCAGCCTTAACCTGACCATGGCAAGGCCTTAGGTATCTCCTAGGTCCTCTTTAGCATATGAAAAATTCTTTTGAAGCCTCCCTTTTCTTTACATTCCCCAATCTGCCACCCCTCACAACCCCAGGGGCAGCAACTCTTTCTGCCCATTTGTTCTGTCCCGGTGGTTTAATAGAACCACATTTTTGCACCAGGGAGGTCTTAAGAATTCTTTCTTGGCCATCTGCTCTGGCCCTCACTTATATTCTAAAACTTCATCATAGTCAACTTCTCAGTGATTCTGTTATTCTCCTCACTAATGTATTCCTTATTGCTTTAGGGAAAGGATCTCAGATGATTTCCGGTCTCGGATGATGAATCCATTCCAACATGGCCCCAGAATCCCTGAGATTCTCACCCTTTCCTCTTTACTTTGCAAGTGGTTGCAGCATCTGCATTCCACTGACTGTGAGTGCCACCATGTCCGAGCCCAGCAATGGTCCCCGCGGCATAGGAGCCCTTGTTCCGGGTGTTCTGTCTCCTGACTCACAGGAGTGAGAGTCCTCCCATATCAACCAGTTTTACCCCGTCTAGCCTAATATTTCATGATTTCTTTGTCCAGCCATTTATATTCCTTCATTGACTAGTGAAATGTATTAGCTAAATGCTGCTCCCCTTTGAATGAATCAGGTAAATATTCCTGTAGCCAGGACTGTTGTTTCATGCTGGGGCTGTGCTGACATCTGTTCCAAGTTACTGGTCTAGAGAAAATGAGCGAAGCAGGCATTTTGAGGAAGGCACTGCTGTCTCCAGCTCTCAGAGAAGATCTTATCAGTTGTCTCGTGCTGCGTAACAAACCACCCCCAAACTTAGTGTTTAGGCAACAACCACCACCTTTTACTTAGTTTACATTTCTTTGGGTTAACATTTCAGATTTGGCTCAGCTGGCTCCCGGGTTTTTGGTAGGCTTACTCCTGCTCTGTGGTCAGCGGCCATCAATTGGGTGAGGCGACAACTTCAGGAAATGGGTGGCTTGTTCTAGTGAATGAATCTCTGATACCAGAACCTTAGCCTCCAGCTTTCAAAAGATACCAGGGATGTGTCTCAGCACTCAGTGGCTCTGGACCACCTCCTCCTTGAATGGTGCCTGCAACTGCAATTCTCTACTCCTACCCGTGCCTTCTGGTGATGCCAACTAGGGTTACAACAGGGGCAGCAAATCCCTGACTTTTCCTGCTGCCTGAAGTCTAGCCAGATGCTGATTTCATCACCCTTCTTGCTTTCTAGTGTTTGAAGATCAAGTGAACCATAAGCATGCACTGACCAGTTAGTTAATGGCCAAGGACCATTTTAGGTGGCAGTACCCAGTCTGTGTACATTGTAAAAACTGACTACATCAGGAAATGATTGGACGCCCCAAGATCAGGAACATAACATCCCCATGTCAACACATCTACAGACCAGTAACTTCTCATTTCCTGTCTTGACATAAATTTGTGCTTTTCTGTATTCTTTTCCTCCTGCCTTGAAAAACTTCTCTTTTCTGTTTTGCAATAACATATCCATACTTCAAAACCCATCACAAATGTTACCCCCTCAGTGAAGTCCTCCTGGATAGATGAATCCAGGAGGACTTAAAACACAAATTACATATGATTTGTGTTTTAAGCAGAACTTGAAGATTGCAGCATACGTGTTAAAGACAGGCTACGCACTTTACATGTGTTATCTTTTTGATTTCTCACAACAGCCTTAGATGGTAGTTACTATAAATATTCACTTGTTTATATTTGGAAAAGGGGCATTGGTGCCTAGCTAGAAGTCATTCAGGAAGTGAATACTGAAACTGATACAAAAACTGGGTATTTGTGATTCCAGTGTAAGCCTTAGTTTCGCTTAAAAAATTATTGAAAAAATCTGAGTTGGTCAGTGAGTGAGATTTCAGTGTCATAATTATGCAGGGAAGAAATTGATGGAGCGTACTGAAGTTTCCAAAGTTTCTCCTGTGGGTTATTGAAAAATCCTCTGCAGGTTGTTAGGATAGACCCCCCCCCATGGGGGATGCAGTAATGAAATCGATATATTTAAAAATGTATCTGAACATAGGTTGCTGGCATTGTACTGACTGAAGAATGATGGCCTCATAAAAGAAACCTGGTGAGAACCCAACATAATGTTGTCCAAGGACCATTCTCTCTGATCATGTGGCTTGATTCCTAAGTCATTTCAGAATAGCCAACCACAGATTTATGCTCAAGCAGAGGGCCTGCTTTCTTGGGGAAGTCTGAGAATCTCTGAGGCTGTTTATACTTCTGTCCTAGGTTCTGATTTGCCTTGCCCCATCCTCAAGTCATTTGGTAGTATTGAGAGAGAAGTTGCTGAGTAGAAATGTGCATGTGAACACTGTGACAGAAGCAAGAAAAGAAAACAAACTAGTAATTGAGAGAAATTTGTGATTTCATATCCATTTAGGCATAGGGTAACCATTAAGGGTGTGCATTTTAGAACCAGATACCTGGGTTCAAATTCTGGCTCTGCCACTCAATACCTGTGTTACTTCCTGTAAGTAATTTAACTTTTTTTGAGTCATTGTTTTCTCTTCTGTACAATGCAAATATTTACCTCAAAGAAATATGTTGAACATTGCTAAAGAAAATGAAGATCTAAAATGCCTAGAAGGAGAAAATTTGCATATTTTCCTCTTGATTCTTCCAGGAACACTGCATGATAGAGAATGTATTTTTAAATTTTTTAATTGTAGTATAGTTGACATGATAGAGAATATTTTATTACCTTCTTTTATGAATAGGGAAATTATGGCTCACTGAGGTTACTTAATTTGGTGTAGGCTGGAAAGCTGGCAAGAAGCAGATGCAGGATTTGGATAGGCACCAAGATAACTCTATTAGTTGATATCCCGTGAATTCCTGGGATGATGTCCTTGGTCCCATGGAGATCACAGTGCCCTTCCACTCAAGAGTCTCCCCAAGGCACTCTTCATGTCTTTGTTTCTCAGGCTATAGATGAACGATCAGCATGGGAGTCACCACAGCATACATCACTGCTGCAATCCTGTCCCTGCTGGCTGAATCAGCAGAGAAGGGAATGAAGTAGACCCCAATAGCAGACACATAGAACAAGCAAACAGCTGAGACATGGGAGCTGCAGATGGAGAAGGCCTTCCACTTCCCACTCGTTGATGGGACTCTCACAATGGCAGCCATGATGCGGACTAGGAAATGATAATTAGCAAGGGGATCAAGATAGTTAAGGCTCCTCCCCAGTATATCAGCACACACTGGTTGACATAAGTATTGGAACAAGAGAGCTTCAACAGGGGGAGAAGCTCACAAAAGAAGTGGGGGATAATGTTGTCAGTGCAGAAGGATAACTGAGCCTGGAGAATGGTGTGGGTCAGAAAGTATGACTCAGTGAGTATTAGGGGCATGACCAACAGCAGAGTACAGCTTCTGGGAGTCATGAGCAAGGTATAGTGAAGGGGGTGGCAGATAGCCACAAGCCGGTCATATGCCATCACTGCCAGGAGGAAAACATCTAGACCAATGAACCATAGGAAAAAGTAGATCTGAGACAGGCATCCACTCTAAGTGATGATTTTCCTATCAGCCTGGATGTTCGCCAGCATCCTGGGGACTGTGGTAGATGCTAAACACAAGTCAGTGAGGGAGAAGTTTGCCAGGAAGAAGTACATGAGGGTGTGGAGGTGTGAATCAGAGACAATGGCCAGGATGATGACAATGTTCCCCAACACAGTGACCAGGTACATGCTCAGGAAGATGCTGAAGAGGAGGGGTTGCTGTTCCTGCTGCTCAGACAGGCCCAGGAGGAAGAATTCAGAGACACTCCTTGTGTGGTTTCCTGGTTTCATGTCGCGGGTGTAACTAAGGAACAAAATGGAAGATGACACTTCAAAAACGTTTCCAGCCCTGGTGTTGTCTAGATGGAAACAAAGACATAAAATAAAGATGGATTGTCTCCTTGACATCTGAAAGAACGCTATGAGGTAGTCATTGTTATGCCGGTATTATTGATGAAAGAACTGAGTCGCCTAGAAAGTGGCGGAGGTAAAGTTTACATCTGGCAATTCTGACTTTAGAGTCATCATAACCTCTTTATCGATCTGCCTCTGATCAGGCACCCAGAACTAATTCATTCATTCATTCCACATTCAACCAGTACTTACTGTGTGTCAGTCTCTGCTCTCAAGGACCAGAGACAATGGTAACAAATACAGCAGGGCCCCTGCCCTCATGTAGATAGTATTCTAGCTGGAGGAGCTGGGTAACAAACACTTAACTAAACAAGAATGGGTTACTCAACTGAAAACAAAATATAGCAGTGACTAGCAGATTACTTTAAATGTTGTCAGCAAAGGACTATGGAGGAATGGAGAGGATGGGGTCAGCCAAGTAAAGAATTTTGTCGAAGAGTGTTTCAGTTGCAAGGATCCATAAGTGCAAACATAGGAAGGAGCACATACATTTGGAGACGCAGGAGGAAGGGAAGTGGGGTCAAGTGTGGTGGGTATAGGACAGGAGCGGCAGACAGGTGGGTGAGGAGGCGGGCAGGTTAGAGAAGGGCATGAAGTGCAGATTCTCAGAACCATCAGAGAGCCCTGGGGGTGGGGGCTGCTTAAGCAGCAGGCAGCCATGATCTGACCTCAGGTATGGAAAGAGCATCCTGGAGAAGTGCTGTAGGGAGCAGAAAACAGACAGGATAATAAGAAAGCACATGTGGGGCCCAGCAGCTGGGGAGACAGAGTGAAGTGGATGGATTTGGGCTTGGTTTCAGAGAGTTTGGGGACCTTGCCCAAGGAACCACAAGTGGTGGATCTGGGCCCTAGTAAATGGCCTTTGGCTTCCCCAGCTGCACCTGCACCTTTGAGGTACAAATAGTAAAGCTGTGTGAAGTGAACAGGAAAGAATTAAGGTGATTTCTTTTACCTACAGGGGTTGTTTAAAAACTGTACAGCTATAAGAAGCACAGAAATGATCTCTAGATTCTTTCTTAATTGGCAGAAGCTCTGGAATGTTCTGGAAATGTAAAAAGACTAGGAGGAGAGGTGCCAGAGACATGGATAGCTCTGTTATCCCCAGTAGGGGAGAGAATGAAGGGGAAAAGGCGTTTAGGGCCCATTTGCAAAAATATATAAATAAAAGCCATTTATGATGTGTCTACACATCATAAATGTGTAGTATGCCAGTGACTAGTGTCATTTAATCCACACCACCCCTGTGCTAAGTATTTCCCTCACACTTTTCAGATCAAGAAACAGGGCTCAGAGAGGCTAACTGACCAGCCTGAGATCACACAGCTAATAAAATCTCTTTTCTACCAAACCCGGAAGTCAGTCCACTATGCAATTCTACTTCCTAAGACAGGCAGATCTTTGTTTTCTCATGGGTACTATAGATACTTGTCAACTTTGGGAGTACTTCGGGTATTTCTCAATACTTTGGGAATGTAACCATGTGGAGTTGATCCATCCTTTAGAATGCCTCTACATGTCTACAGGGTCTAGGGAGCTGTGTCTGCAATTTTTCATCTATGCTGATATCTGCTGATCGCTTACCTTATGGCAGAAATGCCTGTGCGCACTGGATATTTAAGACTAATCAGAACAGGCACAGTCCCTGTGCTTTCAGGCTAATTGAATGGACTGACAATGAACAACTTAACAAGTGAACATATAGTCAGAAACTCTGATTAGTACCGAAAAGCAGAGGTATAGTAGTATCACCAAGAAAGTATAATTGGTGGACCTAATTTAGATCAGAGGCCAGGGGACAATTCTTTGAGAAACTTAGATCAAACTGAGGGTCTGAAGTAGTAATTAGCTCTGACAGTAGGATAGTAAACTACCCAGCACCTGCGACAGTCGTCAGGTGGTAAAGGGCCTGGAGGGCAGGGGAGGACCACGTGTCCAGAGAACAGTGAGCAAGAAGAGTTGCACAACTTAGGAGCCAGGATCTCTGGCCGCAGGTGACTGAATCACGGGGTCTACTGAATCAACCTGAGTCAGTCGGGTTGTCTTTTCAAAACTTGGAGTTAGTGATACAGAGAGTTTAGCCAGTTAGTTTTGGGACCTGAAGACCTAAGTACAGTAGAAATTGAAGTTCCTATAGAATAAAGAAAAGTAGCAGCATCCCAGCCCGCCCAGCCTCATGTGAACCTTTGTTACAGATGGACAGAAACTGAGATGCATCTACAGTGGGGACATTGAAAGAGACAGAGAAAAGAGCAGTCAGGGGGCGTGGCATTCCAGAAAGATGCAGAGTAGCTGCCTCCTATTTTCCAGCATAATCTCATTTTCTAGTCTGTTCCCCCCAGAACAGGGGGCAGAAATGACTTAGTCCCCAGCAGTACGGACCTGGGTGTCAAGGGCCAACTATTAGCTGTGGGTTTATTACGAAATGACTCAGTGATCACAACATGGAGTGTGAATGAGTATTGACTGTTATCTGCCAGGTGCACTGTGCTGAAATGGCTTTACTTACCTGGTTGTATTTTCACTGTCTTATTAGGTGAACTCTCTGTTTTTCAGATAAGGAAACTGAGGTGAAGGAATTTGTCCCAAATGAAGCAGCTGGTAAGTAGTAAAGTCCAGACTTGAGCTCTGATGTGAACTCTGATTCAGCACTTTCCCAACCGTTCTCAACCAATCTCACACGTTTTTGAGCCGTGGGTTTCTGTGGCCCAAACACTTTGTCCTTGGACAATGCAAATTCACATCACAACTCCATCTGGAGGCTCAGGCTGTGCCCCTTATGTGATGGTAGGCAACTGCAGGGTGGATTTTTGGAGTCACAGTAAATGGAACTGAGAGGGCCTACGGGGACCCACGCTGGGAATACTTACCAGAAAGCTCCAGTGTTCTCCTTAGTGGGAACAGAGGACTAATTGTCTCTGAATCCCTAAGGAGAGGAGGGCACTGATGTTTTCCAGAATGGCCCTGTTCTAGGTGCACACTCCCAGAGAGTGTTCCCTTTGTCTTTCACCTTGGGGGTTACTGCTCTTGCCTTGATACTGTCACTCTAGTCACTGCAGTCTGTAACTCAGAAGGAAGTTAAATATAATTTCCTGGGTAAAATGTCCAGGCATCTGTTTTTTCATCTGAACTTGAGATTGTCTTGGCCCAAGTATGTTGGCCCATATTCTAACCCTTCTGTGTGTTATGGTTCTCATAAAATGTAACGAGGGTGTCTTGTCTAACAGAAATTCTTAATTTTAATGTAGACCGACTTATCAGTTTTGGGTGATTTATTTGTGACATTCACCAAGCATTTAATATATATTTGGTTTATTTTATTCTGGTTCTGTTTAGAATTCCATTATGTGATTATACCTCGATTTCTAGCCCATTATAATGGAGGTGAGCATTTAGGTTTTTTCCAATTTGGGACTATTATGAATAAGGCTGCTGTGGATATTCTTGTAAATATCTTTTGAGAGGCATGTATACGTAGTTCTCTGGATTACATACCAAGAAATGCAAATGCTGTGGCATGGGGAGTATATTTGCAAGTACTGCCCAGTGGTACTCCATAGGGTTTATACCAACGCACACCCCCATTTATAGCCTAAGGAGGTTTTAGTTCTACATCTTCTGTAAGACTCAGATTGATAATCTTTTAAGTGTTCACAATGCTGCTGGGTGTGTAATAGTATCTTATTGTGGTTTTCAATTTGGGTTTCTTTTATATCAACCGAATTTGAGCACCTTTTAATATGTACATTTTTCATTTGGAAATCTTGTGTGAAGTAGCTATTCAAATCACGTGCTTATTTTTCTTTTTTTTTCTTTTTTATTTTTTCAGCGTAACAGTATTCATTATTTTTTACCACACCCAGTGCTCCATGCAATCCGTGCCCTCTCCAATACCCACCACCTGGATCCCCCAACCTCCTACCCCCCGCCCCTTCAAAACCCTCAGATTGTTTTTCAGAGTCCATAGTCTCTCATGGTTCACCTCCCCTTCCAATTTCCCTTATTTTTCTATCACATTTTCTTTCTTTTCTCTTGTTGATTTGAAGGATCTTTCCTATGTTCTGAATTTGGTTTATTTGTTAAAGATAGAGGGATAGATAAGGAGAGAGGAAGAGCGAAAAGGAGGGAGAGAGAGAATCTTCTAATCTGTGTGTTGCCTTTCCACTGTCTAAATGGTATAAATGATATATTTTGATGAATAACAAATCATAAATGTAATATACTTCAGTTAATCTCTTTGTTCCTTGATGATGAGTACTCTTTGTATTTTGTGTTAATCTGGCCAAATATATAAAAATATTCTATGTTATTTCCAAAGAGCTCTTGTCTTTTCCCTTATATATAGTTAGATCTATTATTATCCCTCTGGAAGTAATTTTTTTAATACTGCAAGTTATAATTCGCCTTTCTTCTGTAGAGACACACAGTTCCTTTAGCGTCATTTGTTGGAAAGGCCATCCTTTCTTCACTGCATATCACTTTCACTCACTGCAAGGTCACCTTTGCCCCCTCTATGTGTGTACATGAATAGCCACACATACAAGTCTTTGTGTGACATTTTCATTTGTCTTGGCTAAGTACTTAGGAGTGGAATTGTTGGGTCAAGTGTATCTTTAACTTTATGAGAAGCTGCCACACTGTTGCCCAGAATGGCTCAACAGTTGCATTACTACCAGCATGTATGAAAATTCCACTCTTCAATGTCCTCACCACCAGCTGTTGTTGGAACTTAAGGCATTCTAGTGGGTTCATCGCCATATGTTCTAGTGGCTTTCATTTCCATTTGTCTAACGACCAATGATGTGGAGTGTCTTTACACATGCTGATTTGCTATGGATCTTCTTTCATGAAATACCTATTTAATTCTTTTACATGTACTTTTATAAATAATTAGGTTGCTTGTCCTCTGTATATATTCTGGATTCTAGTCTTTATAAGAAATACCATTGGCAAATACTTTCTGCCTGAGGCTTGTTTTTTTCATTTTATTAAGAGTCTCTTTTGAAGAGCACATTTTCTTTCTTTCTTTTTTTTTCAGTAGTCACTAATTTATTATTGTAAAATCAATCACAGTTACTTTAGCAAATGTTTAGTGTTCAAATCATTAATTTAGATCTATACATTTAAACACAATTACTTTGGTCTCTCCTCTGTGGAGGATAAGACATTTTTGTGCTTCATGACTCCCCCTTTCTTCTATTTGTCATTTGCTTAACCTAAGGTTCTTTTTCCTTTTTATCTTTGAAATTCCTTTTTTTTTTAATTTCTAAGAAATCCAAATTTTAAATTTTTCTAGACTTCTGTGTCCTATTTAAGAAAATTTTTCCTACCCCATGTTTATCAAGTTGTTGTCTGGTGTTTTCTTCTAATGGTTTTATATTTAGAGTTCTTACACATTTGACTCATTTCAAGCTACATTTTTTATGTGGTACAGTGTAAAGAGTCTATGTTCATTTAATATATATTAAAAAAATATATAGATAGATAGATAGATGTTAGATAGATAGATAGATAGATATTGAATCATGCCGGCACCATTTGTTGAAACAATATCCTTTTCCAATTGAATTATGTTTGCAAATTTGAAAATATTAGTTGATCATATATGTATTGGTCTATTTTAGGATTGTTCATTCTGTTCCACTGACCTCTATTCTGCGCTGGCCATGACACTATTCTTATATTTGTACATTATTATTTTCAATGATATGATTTATAAAAAGTGTTGAAATTAGGCAGAGTACTTCTGCCAGGCTTTTCATTTTTAAGTTGAAGAAATTCAGATTTCATTTCCATATAAAATTAAGCATTATCCTCTAAAACCAGTCTGCTGATATTTTGACTTCGATCACACTGAATCTATAGACCATTTTTGGGAGAAACTTAGCACCATAATAATATTAAGTGATTCAATCCATGTGCTAGGTACATCTCTTTATGTATTAGAGTCTGCTTTAATTTCAGTCATGAATATTTTGGAGTTTTTAATGTACTGGTATACATGTATTTTGTTAAATTTAACCATATGTGTTTCTTAATCTTTACACAATTATAAATTGTGTATTATTGCACACCTAGCAGTCAGTCCTTACCCCACCTTGCTCCCAGCCCTTGGGAACCACCAACCTACCTTCTTTTTCTGTGGATTTTCCTATTCTGGACATTTCATAAAAATGGAGTAATATAATTGAGGTCTTTTTTGTTTGACTTGAATTTTGCTTAATGTTTTCAACATCTATTCATGTTGCAGCATGAACCAATATTTCATTTCTTTTTATTGATGAATAATATTCCATTGTATAGATGTACTACATTTTGTTTATCACTTATTGGTTGATGGATATTTGAGTTGTTTCCACTTTTCGGCTATTGTGAATAATGCTATTATGAACACGAATGTGCAAGTTTTTGTAGGGACAATATTTTCAATTCTTTTGGATATATAACTAAGTGTGGAATTGTTCAATCATGTGGCAAATCTATGTTTAAACTTTGGAGAAACTGAACTAGTTTCCAAACTAGTTTCTAAAGTGCCAGTACCATTTTACTTTCCCATCAGCGAAGTTAGGGTTCCAGTTTCCCCCCATTCTCATCAACACTTGGTATTGTCTGCCTTTTTTATTTAAGTCACCTTAGTGGATGTAGAGTGAAATTTCAGTGTGTGTGTGTGTGTGTGTGTGTGTGTGTGTGTGTGTGTGTGTGTTTTGTTTTGTTTTGCTTGAGAGAGAGAGAGAGAGAGAGCTAGTGAGAGCACGTTGTGGGGAGGGCAGAGGGAGAGGGAGTGAATCTTAAGTGGGTTTGATGCAGGGCTCGATCTTGCAACCCTGAGATCATGACCTGAGCTGAAATTAAGAGGCAGGTACTTACTTAACCAACAGAGCCACACAGGCACCCCTCAGTGTGGTTTTGATTCGCATTTTGCTAATGACTAATAATGTTGAGCATCTTTATATCAGCAGACTTAGAGCATGGTCTTTAGTTTGACTATTGAAATATTTACCCTTTTCCTGGGAATTCCTTTTCCATATTTTCTGTGAGTGCTCTTGGCATGTTATGATCTTTAGCATCAATCCATATGCCCTGAAAAATCTAATATCTAAATATTAAATATCTCAGTACTAAATATCTCAGAACTTTGTTCCTCTGCCTTGACAATAGGAGAATGTAAATTACTGCAGATCAGACATATCAATTTAGGGGAAGAGAAAAGTTGTTATTCAATATTTTTATTAATAAATATTTGAGAAATAATCAGTTGGCCCTCTCCATCCAATCTGACCTTGTTCTGCTCTACCTTCCTATATTTCAAAAGCTGGAAAGAAGAAAGGAATACTTTTCCCAGACTCCTTTGCAGGTCAGGTCCTAGATGTGAATTTAGTTCTATTGAATAGATGCACTTATGTGAAATTTGGAATATTGAAATGAGATGAAGGGCATTTGTTTGTTGTTGTTGTTTGTTTGTTTGTTTTTGTTTTTTGCCTTTTCTACTGACAGATGTATTAATGGAGCATTTTTTCAATAGCAGAATTTCAGTGTCCAATCAGTAGTTACATAATGCTGAGAGGCAGTTACATTGAGAATAGTAACTGGATCCCACTTTTCTGGTTCCAGTCATCAGGTTAGTTGATATCAAGAGGTAGTTTTGATGTTGATTCCTATTATTTGGGTCACAGCTGCACTGATATTCTCTTGAATTCAATAGTTCCAGTGGCAACCTTCTGATTCCCACATTCTTGATTACATAAGAGATGGGAGTACTTCACATTGGTCACATTATTACTGTTTTTTTTTAAAAAGATTTTATTTATTTATTTGATGGACAGAGATCACAAGTAGGCAGAGAGGCAGGTAGAGAGGGAGGGGGAAGCAGACTCCCTGCTGAGCAGAGAGCCCGATGTGGGGCTTAATGCCAGGACCCCGGGGTCATGACCTGAGCCAAAGGCAGAGGCTTTAACCCACTGAGCCACCCAGGCACCCCTATTACTGTTCTTAAGATTATTCCTGAAGACATCCTAGAGACATTCTATAAAACTGAATGACTTTGTAAGGACCCAATTTCCTAAATTAACTTAATTTCTGCTTAAAATACCAAAGTGGTTTCTTTTTGCCACCCTGAACCTTGATTAATAAAATAGATAATGAAGTGTAGACTTAATGCTGGAATAATTATGATGTCAGGCCCCTTATGCTTGTGTAGTTAGACAGGAAACTTTTCAGTGCCAAATGAAAACATCACAAATGATTTCTAATACAGATGGAATAATTACTTTTATTTTTTAAAATACTTCATTTTCTTTAAAAAGCCCCCTACTTCTTTCCCTTGTAGCAGAATACAGATGGTTGGTGGTTCAACTTCATGATTTTTTCACTGTACATGGTGCAAAAGTGATATGCATTCAGTACAAACAGTACTTTGAATTTTGATCTTTTCCTGGGCTAGCAATATGTGGCATATATCATGATGCTCTCTTGTGACACCAGCAGCAGAAGCTCCCAGTCAGCCACGTGATCAACAGGGGAAACAACCCATACACTTGGAACCATTCCATCCCATACCACCGTCCTCCTTTTCATTTTCAGTATACTATTCAATAAAGTACATAAGATATTTAACACTTTGTCATAAAATAGACTTTGTGTTAGATGATTTTGTCCAACTGTAGACTAATGTAAGTGTTCTGAGCAAGTTTAAGGTAGGCTGGGCTGAGCTATGATGCTCAGTAGGTGAGGTGAGGTGTATTAAATGAATTTTCCAGTTAGGATATTTTCAACTTACAATGGTCTTATCAGGACACAGCCCCAATGTATGTCATGGAAGACCTGTTTACATTATTCTATGTTAAAAATGTGTTATCAAATAACTGGAAAGTCCACACACTACTCCATTGTACTGACATAATATAATTTAATTAACCAAGCTGCAGTTGTTGAAATTTGGGTGGTTTCTCTGTTTCTCTTATGAGTAACATCATTATATATAAATTCTTTTTTTCTCATTTGTAATGCTTTTATTTATTTTTTTAATCATTTTTTAAATTTATTTTCAGCATAACAGTATTCATTGTTTTTGTACCACACCCAGTGCTCCACTGTTGTACTATTTCCTTGAAAAGAGTAGGTAATAAGGTACAAATATTTTTGTGCTCATAATATTTATTATGAACTTATTTCCTGGAAATCTATGCCAATTTATACTTTCAGTAGCACTTGAGAATATCTCCCTTATCTGCTTTTATACACCATCAATTACTGTCATTTAAAAACCCAATTATTTTAAACTCAGTATTTTAAAGTATACATGTGGGGTGGTGTTATTTCCAAAAGTCTTTCCGTTATTATTCTGTACTATATGAAGGACTATTTCCGTTCTTAGAGTTTTATTAGTTGTAATTAGCTATCTATATCCCAGAGGATATAGTGGAATTCTTGGATATGTCATTAAAGTCTCCAAATTTTTGTATACAAAAGAAACACTTTTACTAGTTAACACATATTAAAATTTGATTAAAATGACAGGTGACACATATGTAACTTCTAGCAAAAAAGTAAAGCACCAGTGAATATTTAATTTATGGGGTCCCGATTTACAGTATGTATGCAGGCTTCCTTTCCAATTCATTCACTCTGCCTGAACAGTATCCCCCTTTATCTTCTGAGTCTTACAAGGGGCAGTTGTAGTTGAGAACATGGGGAAAGGAGAAACCGGTAGGGTGTACCCACCCTATATTTAGCTATGTTCCTGCATCTAAAATTTCTGGACTCAGAAATACCTTCAGCAATATCCTATCCATTTGAGATCCATTTGTTTTAAAAAGATCACCTTCCAAAATGTGAATGGTCCTCTGAAAGAATGAACCTTACTTACAAATTGAGTGCCTGTCTTTTAAGGGATATAATCATATTTGGCTCCATGCTTCAGGAATGGGAGTTTGATCTGGGGCAATCCATTAATGCAGGGCAGGAAGCAGACTGAATAGATGGTGAACAGCATGGTGAACCTGGATGATGGGAGGACGGAGGTGGGAATATTCCAGGGAGGAAATTGGTTCAGAAAAAGAGGGCTATTACTGACAAACACGAAACTTGCTCTTTTAAGCTTTGCTTTCTTACTGGAAATTGCAGTAATAGATTGCTGTAGTCAGAGCCAAATAACCTACTTCAAGGCCAGGAGAATCTAGTCTGGTTTGCCTGGCTGTCACGTTATTCCTACCTCTTCTATCCAAGAAGAAAGGACAGACGGGAGAAGGGATAATGGCCAAAGGGAAACATACACAGGTGTAGCCTTCTTCCTTCATGATCTTTCTTTCAAAGCAAGATCTATTGTACGAGACATCAAAAAGTCACACCCTCCCTTTTTAAAAAGATTTATTTATTTATTTTAGAGAGAGAAAGTGGGGTGGAGGAGCAGAGGGAGAGGGAGAGAATATTAAGCAGCCCCCGCACTGAGCATGGAACCTGACATGGGGCTCAAACTCATGACCCTGAGATCATCACACCAGCCAAAACCAAGAATTGGATGCTCAAAAGACTGGGCTACTCAGGCACCCCATACACCCTCCTTTTTAAAAAAAAAAAAAAAAAAAAGCTTGATCCAGGCAGCATTGGGCCCCAGGCTCAGTGGGGAGTTTGCTTGAGATTCTATCTCACCCTCTGCCCCTCCCCCACTCACTCTCTCTTCCTAAAATAAATAAATAAGTATTTTGGAAAAAAAATAAAAATAAAAACATGATCCAGGATGAACTTGACCTTGAAACTTTGGAGAGCTCTGTTTTGGGGTACTTCTTTATATCTCTGGAGTGACTTGCTAGTCATTAGAATATTTTTGTGCCAGCCCTCAAATTTCATTTCCTGGCTCCAAAAATATCTATATTTGGAACATTTTTATCTAGAATTTTCAAAACATTTAAATATTTAAAAAATAGTAACCTGTAATCCCACTGCAAAAAGATAATCTTTGTTAAGCTTGTGACTTCTTGGAACACCCATTTCTACCAGACTAGCTTTCCTCAAATTATTGCTCTAAAATTTCCAGCACACTTGATTTATGGTTTTGTATTTGTATTTTGATTTTTTTATGAAAGAACTCAGAGGATAAATCATGTACTTAGTACAAAATTGGCACACAGTAGGCACACATAGATATCGACTCTGTTTCCCCTAGAATAAGAGAAAGGAGTGTTCTTAAGTTAAAGAGATAAAATATTATGGAAATTATATATTAATTTAATTCTTTACTTCCTATCATGATCATTCATTATTTTTCATGATCTCCACAATGTGGTGTGGTAGAAAGAGGATGGGTATTGGAATCAAACTTACCTGGTTTGGGGAAGCTATTTACATTCTGACTCACACTTTTCACAATCCTACCTCAAAGAACTGTTGTGAAGAACAGTGAGGAACCTGGTAGATACTCAGTACGTGTTTGTATTCTTATCCCTTTACCTTGTGCCATAGAACACAAGGGGAGGGTTACTTGGCTCTAGAACATGAATCATATCCTTTAGTCCACTCTGGCTAATAATCTGGTTTTAGAGGTGAGGAAGGGGGAATGGTGTCCTGCCCTTAGTGATGGATGCTTCATTGGGATCGAGAGAGAGAGTGAGACAGAAGATATCATTTTAGAGTCAAGTAAAGGAGTGCAACTCTCCTTTTCATTACATCCCTAACCCAGATTTAGTGATAATCTTCCCTTAAAAATCAGTCAGAATGGTGGAATCACTGAAATAATGAAGGGCAGGGATTGATCGGAATACCAGGATCAGGCATCACTGTCATGGTAAGAGGAACATTTTTCCATTACCAAATAGTTTACCCAAGGCCTCCTTCATGTCTCTGTTCCTCAAGCTGTAGATGAACGGGTTTAACATGGGGATAATCACCATGTAGAGAATGGCAGCCCTACTTTCACTCTCTGCCGAGTGAGTTGATGGAGGAAGTAAATAAACACCCATCAGAGACCCATAGAAGAGCAGGACCACTGTGAGGTGGGAACCACAGGTAGAGAAGGCTTTCCATCGCCCTCCAGGAGATGAGATGCCAAACACAGCCCAGGAAATGTGGCCTTAGGAGAGGACAATCAACATGAGGGGAGAGTGAGGAACATTAGCCCCATGGTGATGATCATCAGCTCATTAATGCGAGTATCTGAGCAGGCAAGCTTTAGCAGAGCACTGGGATCACAGTAAAAGTGAGAGATGGCCTTGTGGACACAGAAGGCCACACGGGTCAGCAGCAGTGTGTGCATCAGTGCAGGGCAGTTGGTTAGCATCCAGCACATGACCAGCATTAGTACACAGAGTTGGGGACTCATAGCTGTGCTGTAATGGAGTGGCTGGCAGATGGCCACATAGCGGTCGTATGCCATCACAGCCAGCAGGCAGTTGTCAAGGCCACCATACATAAGGAGGAAATACAGCTGTGCAAGGCACCCAGAATAAGAGATGGTCTGACTCTGGGTATGAATGTTGGCCAGCATTTTGGGGACTGAAGCAGAAGTGCAACAGGCATCAGTTAATGATAGATTGGCCAAGAAAAAGTACATGGGAGTATGAAGGCGTGGGTTAGAGCTTATGGCCAGGATGATGAGCAGGTTCCCTGTCATGGTGATCAGGTACATGCCCAGGAAGATGCCAAATAGGAGCCGTTGCTCCTCTGGCTGCTCAGAGAGTCCCAGAAGGAGGAAGTCTGAAACAGCTGTTTGGTTCACTTGGCTTGATTTTCCCATCCTTTGTAGTTCTTATTATCTGTTCAATAAAACCCTTCCATATGTTAGTATTTAATTACTAGATCAGTCACAGATGTGTATCTGTATAGCCAGAACTATACTGGGGGGGGGGGGGGGGATACATGGACCTTGCCAGTGAGAAAATTAAATCTCACTGGGGATGAAAAAAAACACCCATGGAACACCAGAAGGCAAGACAATACTCATACAAATGCAGATTGTGCTTTTTGTGTTACAATAGGTCCAGAGAAGAGATCAGTTTGGCCAGAGAAGTCAGTATGGGCTATAGCAGGAGGTAAGAATTGAGCATATCCACATCTTCCGTCCATATACACTATGGAGTATTATGCCTCCATCAGAAAGGATGAATACCCAACTTTTGTAGCAACATGGACGGGACTGGAAGAGATGATGCTGAGTGAAATAAGTCAAGCAGAGAGAGTCAAATATCATATGGTTTCACTTATTTGTGGAGCATAACAAATAGCATGGAGGACAAGGGGAGTTAGAGAGGAGAAGGGAGTTGAGGGAAATTGGAAGGGGAGGTGAACAATGAGAGACTATGGACTCTGAAAAACAATCTGAGGTGTTTGAAGTGGTGGGGGGTGGGAGGTTGGGGGAACCAGGTGGTGGGTATTAGAGAGGGCACGGATTGCATGGAGCACTGGGTGTGGTGCAAAAACAATGAATACTGTTATGCTGAAAATAAATAAATAAATAAATAAATAAAAAGAATTGAGCATATCCTTGAAGGCAAGATTGGAAAAGTCATTTACATTTACCAGTTGAAAAGGAAAGAGATGATTTCCATTGCTGCCTCTCCCCCAACACACACACACACACACACACACACACACACACACACACACACACGCACATGTAGACAAAACAGCCTCCTCTCTACTTGCCTTCCCCAGTCTCTAGAAATTGACCACACCATTCAGCTCCCATCCCTGTGCCCTTCCTTAAATGGTGGCACAGGGTATATAAGCTGGGGGCAGTGAGCGTCTATGATATCCCATCCTCCCCATCCATCACTAGGACCTCCCCTCCATAAACAGGGAGGGGGCTGCCTCTGCCTCCATCACTCTCTCTCCTTTGTCCTCTTCCCCTTCTGTTCTTCAGCACCTGTTATTTGCTCTAGGAGCTGATACTTCAGTTCTCTTGGCCTCTTGTCATGACCCCTATTTGTCGAGACTGGTTAAATACCAGATACCTTCATGGCTTTGTTTTTACTCTTCACAAGGCTATGAAGTAGGTATCCTTGACAACATTGTAAATGGTAAAACTGAGCTTCAGAGATATTTGAGGTACTCAGATAACTAGTAAATTATATTCAAACACAGGTGTGCCTCTAGATCCTATGCCTTCACCCCTGCAATTGTACCACATCTCTCTGACATTTCCTCAGGGGAAGGAAGGTGAAAGGAGCCAGGCTCTGGTTCCTTGGGCTTGAAAATAGCTACTCTGTTCTTCTGCTCCCCTAGGGTTTGGAGGGAGCTGGTGTGAGAGGGCATTTGATAGTGACCTTGTCGAAACTGGGACCTTAGAAGCTTCTGTGAACATTTAATCCTCTGTTTGTTCTTTGGTTCAGAGAAAGGCTTGTGATCCTAGGCAGAGACTTAGCTCATATCTACCCAGGGAACTTGTGCTTAGCTGTTGGGCTGGGAACAGTGGGGTGTGTGTGTATGTGTGTGTGTGTGGTCCATTCCAGATTCTCACCTGTGAGACCATGAGTCAGTGTCAGGCATCTTCAGATTTTCCATTTCTTTCCCTTGGATGGATAATTCACAATGAGGAAGTGCTGGGACATTTCAGACTCAGTCAGTGAAGATGGGGTCTGTGGAGTCTGGGGTTCACTAGGAACACAGAGTGTATGATTAATTTTGACTCCCTTAGGCCTGAAAAGACAAGAATCTTTTTCAGGGTTTTAAAGCTCCTGAAACACCATTTCCCAAGGTGCTCATTAGAGCCAACTTCAGTGTCATTGTGCAGCCTGTCCTCCAGCCAACTCTGGCTAGGTCTTGGGGAACAGAAAGAGGGCATCTCTTTCCCAGGGGTTAAGCTCAGATGTGGATCTCGGGAGAGTGATTCTGAGGCCTCTTGCTGGGATACAGTGCACTTCAGCCTGACTGGCAGGCCTCCTAGGAACTCATGCTTATGTACTAGACAGTTTAATGCCTGTTCCATACTCTAGGTAGAACTGGATTGAGGGAGATGTCAGGAGTATAAATTATAACGTGACTATTTCTGCTGGTGATTTTCCTAAACAGAGTAATCCTAGTATGAAACAAACCCCTTAAGTCCTAAACTCTCAGTGAAATGAGGCAGCCTATATAGAGCATGACAGCCATAATATCTGATACAGAGCAACTGCTAAAAATGTTACATCTTCTGTATTTTTATGAACACTATTGAATTAATCCTATTATTAATATTATTGAACACTTTCATTACACAATCTCAGTGATACAGCAAGCTTAGAATACAGAAACTATTCTTATTCCCATTTTATAGGTGAGAAAACTGAGGTCCAGGGAGTATAGTGACTTGACCAAGGTCATACAACTACTAAATGGAGGGGGCAGAATTAGACCCCAGATTTGCATGACCCCTAGAGTCTATGCTCTTAACCACCACACTTTCTCTTAGTGTCATTGCTGGTTTTAATCACTAACAATTTCTTATGTATAAAATAATATTGTTCTACTTGCATGTCTTTGGTTACTAGTGAGACTGAATATTTGTTTCTCTGATTTTTAACCATGGTAAATATTCCTCAAATTATCCTGCTATTATATCTGTCCTTTCATCTACTTGGATGCTTGTGCTTTTTGAAATGGATGTTAAAGACCAAACAAATGAAAACATTTTATTCTGGGGTTTTTTTTCTTTGCTTACCATTCCAACATGTATACAACTTTTTAAAAATTATTTTTGTAGTAAAAATCAACAGATACCAAAATAAAAAGCTTCTGCACAGCAAAGAAAGCAGTCAGCAAAACTAAGAGGCAACCCACAGAATGGAAGAAGATATTTGCAAATGACATTACAGATGAAGGGCTGGTGTCCAAGATCTAGAAAGAATTTCTCAAACTCAACACCCCAAAAAACAAATAATCCAGTCGAGAAATGGTTTCACTTACTTGTGCAACATAAGGAATAGCATGGAGGACATTAAGAGAAGGAAGGGAAAAATGAAGTAGGGGGGTAATGATGAACCATGAGAGATTGTGGACTCCAAGAAACAAACTGAGGGTTTTAGAAGGGAGGAGAGTGGGGGGATGAGTTAGCCTGGTGATGGGTATTAAGGAGGGCACAGATTGCATGGAGCACTGGGTGTTATACACAAACAATGAATCTTGGAACACTACATCAAAAATTAATGACATTCTGTATGGTGACTAACATAACATAATTAAAAAAAAAAAAGAGAAAGAAATGGGCAGAAGATATGAACTGACACTTCTCCAAAGAAGACATACAAATGGCTAACAGACACATGAAGAATTATTCAACATCACTAGCCACCAGGAAAATACAAATTGAAACCACAATGAGATACCACCTTCTACCAGTTAGATGGCAAAAATTAACAAGGCAGGAAACAGCAAATGTTGGTGAGCATGTGGAGAAAGGAGAACCCTCGTACACTGTTGGTGTGAATTCATGCTGGTACAGCCACTCTGGAAAACAGTATGGAGTTTCCTCAATACATAAGGAATAGAGCTGCCCTACAACCTAACAATCGCACTACTAGGTATTTACCCCAAAGATACAGATGTAGTGAAAAGAAGGGGCACCTGTACCCTAATGTTTATAGCAGCAATGTCCACAATAGCCAAACTGTGGGAGGAGCCAAGATGTCTTTCAATAGATGAATGGATAAAGAAGATGTGGTTCATATATACAATGCAATATTACTCAGCCATCAGAATGGATGAATACCTACCATTGGCATCAACATGGATGGAACTGGAGGGGATTATGTTAAGTGAAGTATATAGCAATACTGGCCTATCTCAAGAAGCAAAAAAATCTCAAATAAACAACCTAACTTACACCTAAAGGAGCTAGAGAAAGAACAACAAATGAAGCCAAAAGCCAGGAGAGGAAGGGAAATATTCCTAGTTTCCTATAGGGTTTTTATTGCAAATGGGTGTTGAAGTTTACCAAACACCTTTGTTGCATCTGTTGAAATTTTGAAAGGATTATTCTCCTTTTTATTTTAATGGAATGAATTTCATTAAACTATTACATTAAACTAATCTGTCATCACAAAATAACCCTTTGGCTCAGTGTAGTATGCTTTTTGTATATCTCTGGATTTAACTTTGTACTATTTTGCTTAGAATTTTGAAACTTCAGAGATCATCCTTTGATTTTCCTTTCTTTTCATTTACCTCTCAGATTTTAGTATTAGGGCCATGCTTGCCTCACAAAAAGAGTTACAAACTTATTTATCTTTTACTATTCTGATGAAGCATTCATTTAAGACCTGTTACCTTTTCCTTATATGTTTGGAAGAATCCATCAGTGAAATCATCTGGGACTTTATATTTTCATTATGGGAACTTCTGACAATGGATTCCATTTCTGTACTAGATAGCAGGATATTCAGATTTTCTTCTCTTTTGTCAGCTTTAATGTATTTTTAATACCTGAAGTTTTTGTCCAATTTGCTCAAATTGACATTCCTTAGCTTAAAGTCACTGATAGTAGCCTTATATTGTCCTGACATTAAGAAAATGCAAGGAGGGGCGCCTGGGTGGCTCAGTGGGTTAAAACCTCTGCCTTTGGCTCAGGTCATGATCCCAGGGTCCTGGGATAGAGCTCCTCATCAGGCTCTCTGCTCAGCAGGGAGCGTGCTTCCCTCCCTCTCCCTCTGCCTTCCTCTCTGCCTACTTATGATCTCTGTCTGTCAAATAAATAAATAAAATCTTTAAAAATAAATTTAAAAAAAGAAAATGCAAGGAGCCAAAACCACAAATAATACCTGTAAAAATTAATGAATGGACCGAAGTGTCTTCATTCTCATTGGTTTCCATGAATTGTTTAAGTTCTTCTTTGATCTCCTGGTTGATCCAAGCATTCTTAAGCAAGCTGGTCTTTAGCTTCCAGGTGTTTGAGTTCCATCCAAACTTTTCCTTGTGATTGAGCTCCAGTTTCAAAGCATTGTGATCTGAGAATATGCAGGGAATAATCTCAGTCTCTTGGTATCAGTTGAGTCCTGATTTGTGACCCAATATGTGGTCTATCCTTGAGAAGGTTCCATGTGCACTTGAGAAGAATGAGTATTCTGTTGTTTTAGGGTGGAATGTTCTGTATATATCTATGAGGTCCATCTGGTCCAATGTGTCATTTCTTTATTGGTTTTCTGCTTCGATGATCTGTCTATTTCTGAGAGAGGCATGTTAAGATCTCCTACTATTAATGTATTCATATCAATATGACTCTTTATCTTGATTAATAGTTTTCTTATGTAATTGGCTGCTCCCATACTGGGGGCATAGATATTTACAATTATTAGATCATCTTGGTGGATAGTCCCTTTAAGAAAGATGTAGTGTCCTTCTGTATCTCTGACTACAGTCTTTAGTTTAAGATCTAATTTATCTGATCTGAGAATTTCTACCCCGGCCTTCTTTTGAGGCCCATTGGCATGAAAGATGCTTCTCCATCCCTTCACATTCAATCTGGGTGTATCTTTAGGTTCAAAATGGGTCTCTTGTAGACAACATATGGATGGGTCCTGTGGTTTTATCCAACCTGCAACCCTGTGTCATTTTATGGGCGCATTTAGGCCATTCACATTAAGAGTGATTATTGATAGATACGTTTTTATTGATATCGTGTTACCTTTGAAGTCTCTCTTTCTGTAGATTGTCTCTATATTTCTGTTCAATGCTATTCTTAGGATTTTTTTCTCTTTTATAGGCTCCCCTTAATATTTCCTGCAGTGTCAGCTTCGTGGTTGCATTGTCTTTTAAGCCTTGCCGGTCTTGGAAACACTTTATCTCTCCATCTATTTCTGGGAAAACTGGACAGATATATGTAGAAGAATGAAACTCGACCATTCTCTTATACCATACAGAAAGATAAACTTGAAATGGGTAAAAGACTTCAACGTGAGACAGGAATCCATCAGAATCCTAGAGGAGAACATAGGCAGTAACCTCTTCGATATCAGCTACAGCAACTTCTTTCAAGATATGTCTCCAAAGGCAAAGGAAACAAAAGTGAAGATGAACTTTTGGGACTTCATCAAGATCAAAAGCTTCTGCACAGCAAAGGGAACAGTCAACAAAACAAAGAGGCAACCCACGGAATGGGAGAAGATATTTGCAAATGACAGTACAGACAAAAGGTTGATATCCAGGATCTATAAAGAACTCCTCAAACTCAACACACACAAAACAGACAATCATATTAAAAAATGGGCAGAAGATATGAACAGGCACTTCTTCAATGAAGGCATACAAATGGCTATCGGACACATGAAAAAATGTTCATCATCACTAGCCATCAAGGAGATTCAAATTAAAACCACATTGAGATACCAACTTACACCAGTTAGAATGGCCAAAATTAGCAAGACAGGAAACAGCATGTGTTGGAGGGGATGTGGAGAAAGGGGAACCCTCTTACACTGTTGGTGGGAATGCAAGTTGGTGCAGCCACTTTGGAGAACAGTGTGGAGATTCCTCAAGAAATTAAAAATTTCTCCCTATGACCCTGCCATTGCACTACTGGGTATTTACCCCAAAGATACAGATGGAGTGAAAAGAAGGGCCATCTGTACCCCAATGTTTATAGCAGCAATGGCCACGGTCGCCAAACTGTGGAAAGAACCAAGATGCCCTTCAACGGACGAATGGATAAGGAAGATGTGGTCCATAGACACTATGGAGTATTAAGCCTCCATCAGAAAGGATGAATACCCAACTTTTGTAGCAACATGGACGGGACTGGAAGAGATTATGCTGAGTGAAATAAGTCAAGCAGAGAGAGTCAAGTATCATATGGTTTCACTGATTTGTGGAGCATAACAAATAGCATGGAGGGCAATGGGAGTTAAAGAGGAGAAGTGAGTTGGGGGAAATTGGAATGGGAGGTAAACCATGAGAGATGATGGACTCTGAAAAACAATCTGAGGGTTTTGAAGGGGCATGGGGTGGGAGGTTGGGGGAACCAGGTGGTGGGTATTAAGGAGGGCACGTATTGCATAGAGCACTAGGTGTGGTGCAAAAACAATGAATACTGTTATGCTGAAAAGAAATAAAAAAATTTAAAAAATTAATGAATGTTACATATGTATATATCCATGTAGCCTCTATGCAGACAAAAATATAGGACATTTCCATTGCCCTAGTATTCTTCAACAATACCCCAAATATAAAAAGACAGACACTGTTACATTTGTTGAGACTATTTAACAACTAGAACTCTCAATTATTTTGGATGGGAGCATAAATTTGTATAGGCATTTCGGAAAATAGTTTGCCTACACATAATATTTCTCACCCTAATGCCCGGACATATTACTCCTGGGTGTGCGCCTGAGAGAAAGAAATACATATGACCCACGAAAGGCATGCTTAAGGATTCCTATCACCTTTACTCATAATAACCAAAAATTGGAAGCAATCCCTCTATGTTCATCAACAGAAAAATTAATCAACTAATATTTGTGTAATGAAATGTTACACAGCAATATAGAGAACAAACTCCTATTATAGGTCATACATGATTGAATCTGACAGACACCATGTTGTGCTAACAAAGCCAGATGTAGGCATTCTACTATTGGATTCCTTTTACATGAACTTTAAAAATGGACAAAACTAACCTTCTGGTAATATTTATCACAAGAATAGTCACCTCTGAGAGGATAGTGCCTCAGAAGGGAAGAGAGGGAACCTTCTAACCAGAAGGAAATATTCTATATCTCAATTTGTGGGGTGGTTATATTGGCATGTAAATATGGAAAATTTGTAGGGCTGTGCATTTCAGATTTGTGTGCTGTGCTGACTTGTGCCATAACCCAGTGCATTTTTGGGAAACTGGCTGGCAGCTCTGTGCTTATAGATGGAACTGTTGATTGAGTTTCACTGAAGTGCATCCTGGCTGGGAGTCGACCTGTTTTTGAGAAGGGAACCTCCAATGCCCATATCTTCAGTTCTTTCCTGTTCAGCCTCCAAAGAGAATCCTTCTAATATTCTATATTCAGGATAGAGGTCTGCCAGCAACATCTGGATAAAGGGCTGTGGGTCTCAGCATTCAATATCTGGTGTGTAGGTATAGTCATGTAATTTCCTTGTTTTTCACATGCTTCACTAATAAGATTTTGATCTGTATGTGGCAATGCCCCAGTCCCAAGCTTCTCCAGAAAGTAAACCTCCAGTTTCTGCTGGGGTAGGGCAGGGACAGCATTCCCATAGTGTGGGCTGTAAAGTGGAATCTAGGGACCTAGCTTCTTCTGAAATAACTGTCACCTCTTAGAGTTCCCTTTTACTCTTAGGTCCCACGTTACCAAGGAATCCAGTTTCTGGGCCTTTTGAGGATTCTTTGGTGCTTACAAGATTGACTCTTTTATTTCACCTGCTAGTAGTTTAGGATTCCACTTATCTGTTAACTCATATCTGTTGATTCAGTCCCATAAAAAAAAAAAAAGGTTGTACCACATGGAGCTAAACAGTCAAGGAAGACTTTATTCAATACTATTGCAGGTGAAGATGTGGACAAAAGAGAACTCTTGTGTCAGTTGGTGCAGCCACTATGGGAAATAGTATGGAGCTTCCTCAAAAAATTAAAAATAGAACTACTATACAATCCACCAATTTCACTTCTGGTCATATACCTGAGGGAAACAAAAACACTATGTTGAAGAGGTATCTGCACCCTGTGTTTGTTATAACATTACTGACAGTAGCCAAGACATGGAAACAATGGAAGTGTCCATCAGCAGATGGATGGATATAGAAATTATGAAACACACACACACCAGGAATAGTTTTCAGCTATAAAAAAAGAATGAAAACATCCCATTTGCAACAACACGAATGGACCTTGAGGGTATTATGATCAGTGACATCAGTCAGAGAAAGACAAATACTATATGATCTCACTTGTATGTGGAATTAAAAAGAAAAGAAAAGAAAAAATCCCAAACTCAAAGACAACTGGGTCAGATTTATCATTTCCAGAGGTAGGGTTTGGGTGGTTGGGGAATTGGATGAAGGTGGTCAAAAGTTACAAGCTTCCATTTATAGGATAAATGGGGCTATAATGTGCAACATGATAACTATACTTAACAATCCTGTACAGTATATTTGAAAGTTGTTAAGAGAGTAGATCATAAGAGTTCTCATCACAGGAAGAAAAATTTTTGTATCTATTCGAGATGATGGATGATAAGCAAACTTACTATGGTAATCATTTTACAATATATGTAAGTCAAGTCACTATGCTGTATACCTTAAACTTATACCGTGCTGCATATCAATTATATCTCAATAAAACTGAGGGGAAGATGATTGCAGTAGGAGAGAGATTGAACTCAATTCCACTGGAAAAAAAAAAAGGTGGAGGACTTTTTTTTTTTTTTACATAAGGTCTACATGCAATATGGGACTTGAACTTATAACCCTCAGATCAAGAGTCACATGCTTTACCAACTGGGCCTGCAGGAGGACTTTTAAGTGCTCGGGTGAGCTGGTAGAAAAGTAATGGAGGCACTTAGAAGGTTGGTCACTGTGATTAGGCCATCTGTGTTTGCTGATTGGCATGACTGAAGTAGGGTTCCTACCCTTCCACTGAGATTGGGAAATAAGTATGCTCTTTCTTCATGATTACATTTCAAAATGATGGCTCCCAGGTACTTGAGAAAGATATTTCTAGATTGTAAAACTGTCAAAAAGCTGGGATAAGATTTATATATCAAAGAGGGCAGAGGAAAAAACCTAACACTAAGTTTTCTAAAGTAAAGCTCTAAGAAAGTGGAGGTCAGAAGCACATAGCCAGGAGAAACTGTCTGCAGCTTAGTGATGTTGAAGACAATGTTAAGATCATCTTGATTACCACTTCCTAGTCCATATGGTTTCCAGCTTCCTAAATTGTGTTACTATTTTGTGCTTTCTACTCTTCTCTGTCCTTGTGGGGTTTATGACTTTTTAAAAAATCACTTTAGTTTTTTTTTTTTTCAGCATAACAATATTCCTTGTTTTTGCACCAACCCAGTGCTCCATGCAATCTGTGCCCTCTCTAATACCCACCACCTGGTTCCCCCAACCTCCCACCCCCTGCCCCTTCAAAACTCTCAGATTGTTTTTCAGCGTCCATCGTCTCTCATGGTTCACCTCCCCTTCCAATTTCCCTCAACTCCCTTCTCCTCTCTAACTCCCCTTGTCCTCCATGCTATTTGTTATGCCCCACAAATAAGTGAAACCATATGATACTTGACTCTCTCTGCTTGACTTATTTCACTCAGCATCATCTCTTCCAGTCCCATCCATGTTGCTATAAAAGTTGGGTATTCATCCTTTCTGATGGAGGCATAATACTCCATAGTGTATATGGACCACATCTTCCTTATCCATTCATCCGTTGAAGGGCTACTTGGTTCTTTCCACAGTTTGGCGACCGTGGCCATTGCTGCTATAAACATTGGGGTACAGATGGCCCTTCTTTTCACTCCATCTGTATCTTTGGGGTATATACCCAGTAGTGCAATGGCAGGCTCATAGGGAAGCTCTATTTTTAGTTTCTTGAGGAATCTCCACACTGTTCTCCAAAGTGGCTGCACCAACTTGCATTCCCACCAACAGTGTAAGAGGGTTCCCCTTTCTCCACAGCAAATATCATCCTTAATGGGAAAAAGGTTGCAGCCTTCCCGTTGAGATCAGGAACACGACAAGGATGCCCACTCTCACCACTCTTGTTCAACATAGTATTAGAAGTCCTAGCAACAGCAATCAGACAACAAAGAGAAATAAAAGGCATCCAAATTGGCCATGAAGAAGTCAAACTCTCTCTCTTCACAGATGACATGATTCTTTATATGGAAAACCCAAAAGACTCCACCCCCAAACTACTAGAACTCATACAACAATTCAGTAACATGGCAGGATACAAAGTCAATGTACAGAAATCAGTGGCTTTCTTATACACTAACAATGAAAATACAGAAAGGGAAATTAGAGAATTGATTCCATTTACTATAGCATCAAGAACCATAAGATACCTGGGAATAAACCTAACCAAAGAGGTAAAGGATCTATACTCAAGGAACTACAGAACACTCATGAGAGAAATTGAAGAAGACACAAAAAGATGGAAGACCATTCCATGCTCTTGGGTCGGAAGAATAAACATTGTTAAAATGTCTATACTGCCTAGAGCAATCTATACTTTTAATGCCATTCCGATCAAAATTCCACCAGTATTTTTCAAAGAGCTGGAGCAAATAATCCTAAAATTTTTATGGAACCAGAAGAGACCCTGAATCGCTAAGGAAATGTTGAAAAACAAAAATAAAACTGGGGGCAATATGTTACCTGATTTCAAGCTTTACTACAAAGCTGTGATCACCAAGACAGCATGGTACTGGCATAAAAACAGACACATAGACCAGTGGAACAGAGTAGAGAGCCCAGATATGGACCCTCAACTCTATGGTCAATCATTTTACTTTTATAGGGTTTTAGGAGAAAGTGAAATTAGATTCATGACTTTAATATAATATATTTTTTTAAGATTTTATTTATTTATCTGACAGAGAGAGATCACAAGCAGGCTGAGAGGCAGACAGAGAGAGAGGAGGAAGCAGGCTCCCTGCTGAGTCCGATCTCAGGAGATCATGACATGAGCCGAAGGCAGAGGCTTAACCCACTGAGCCACCCAGGCGCCCCTAATATAATATTTTTAAGTAGAAGTGTGAGAATTCTTTAAGAAAGATATGTCGTATGCCATTAGAATATTTGTAGATGTGGGTACTTCCAGATATTTTTCTTCTTTTTCAAGTTTTTATTTCAATTCCAATTAGGTAACGTAGTGTCATATTACTTTCAGGTGTAGAATGTAGTGATTCATCACTTACATACAACACCCAGTGCTCATTACAAGTGCCGTCCTTAACGCCCATCACCCATTAACTCATCCCTCCACCCGCCTCCTCTCCAGTAACTCTCAGTTTGTTTTCTATAGGGAACAAAAAGAGAGGCAAACCAGATTTCTATATTGGAGGAGTTTAGGAACAGAAATCTTGTTGCAAATGGGAAAGCTAGAATATTTATTTACATAGTACATTTTTGTCATGGACTGTGATTACAAATCAATACAAATAGTCTAACTCCTTAATACCACCACTAAACAGAGAAAAAGTCAAACTTCTAAAATGTTTTAATGAAGCCAGTACTATACTAATTTGGTCTTTTATGAGAGATACAGAGAGGAAATTGGGCAATTATGTATATTAGCTCTAACAATGCTCTAGGGAACTTTGTCCCATGACTCCCTGTCCGTAGATGCCAAAAGTAGAGCCCTCTTCAGCTTCCTCCTGGTATCAGCCTGATGAGCCAGCTCCTCGTTTCTGAGTTTCTTAGTTCACATTTCAAAATACAAATATAAAATGCTTCAAAATTCCTAAGGACATAGGTTGAGTGGGATTTGAGTACCATTTGTCCCAGAGCACTTGAAATATTGAGGAAGGACCCTCTTCTTTCTAGTCTTCTTTATTCCAGCTGATGAATGTTCCAGCTTAGGTAACTCTAGCCTTCCCTTCAGATTTGTCTTTGGCTTGGCTTTGCAATCCTTTTTTGATCTCCTGGGCTCCTGATCTGGAATCCCTCTCTCTCACTCTCTTGATCTTGCTCTTACTCTTGCTCTCACTCCCCTCCAATCCATCAAAATTTATTTTTAACCTCAGTTTAGCAAGCTGATTTTTGTTTATTATTCTTTTTTTAAATCATTTTTTAAAATTTATTTTCAGCATAACAATATTCATTGTTTTTGTACCACACCCAGTGCTCCATGCAATCCATGCCCTCTCTAATACCCACCACCTGGTTCCCCCAACCTCCCACCCCTCCACCTCTTCAAACCCTTCAGATTGTTTTTCAGAGTCCATAGTCTCTCATAGTTCACCTCCCCTTCCAATTTTCCCCAACTCCCTTCTCCTAACTCCCCATGTCCTGCATGCTATTTGTTATGCTCCACAAATAAGTGAAACCATATGATAATTGACTCTCTCTGCTTGACTTATTATTATTCTTGACCCTAAACTCTGATTCTAGTTAGTGCCTTCACAAAGTTTGTCAAGAAGAATCTGAACTCTTCCTGTCCTCCTCCCAAATTAAGGACATCTACAGTGCCTTCTTCTCAGTAATGAGGGTAGCAGTAAGAAAAGAAACTGGAGACAAACAGTTGCAGGCTAGCAGTTACTGCCTTTGGAATATTCTCTCCATCATGTCCAGGCCAGGTCTTACTTGTTGGCAGACACAGTAGATGAAGAAGCAGTAGAGGTTAAGTGAAGGGATCTTACCACTCTAGGATGACAGAGGCAGGAGTTGCCCAAAGGTTCACAAAACATCTCATTGTTGTCTCTAGGATCTACAGAGTTTTCTGAGGCTTTAGACAGGATGAAGGATGAGAAACTGTTTTAGGGAAAGGAAGAACCAAAGGATAGAATACAAGGCCCTTGGGTAGAGCTTGGACACATTTTAGAGGATATCTGATGTTAACTGGTTGGTGGTATAGACTGAGGGACCTCTACAGGAATAGTCTGATCAAGGCATTATATGCCAACAGGGATCATGAAACAGGTGCAGCTCTTCTCTAAAATAAAGCACAGTCTCTTAAAATCCCCAAATGAGTGAACTCCCTAAAGCAGGATCTGAATGTCAGGAAAGCATGGGGCTGTCTGCTGGTCTGCATCACCCCCCTCTTGACAAAATACAGTCAACTGGGTCTTAAGAGAGTCTCCTGCCTCCAGGACATGGTAATTAAAATGTATCCAGTCAGAGAGCTTAACCTTTATGAGGCATCACATTCCCATTGAGAGATAGAATAGGGGAGAATATAGCTGTGGCTTTCTGATCGTTCAGAGTAATTTGCATAGCTCTTAGATGTGTTCCTCAATTAGTGTAAGGTTCAGGGGTAGATAAATATGTGATGGTTCTCAGTTATTGCTCTTGCTAAAGTTTGAAATATTAACTTCAAAATAGAAACATTGCTATATCCTTTATTGATCTGGAGGTTAATTTTTCTTTATTGTGGACTCTGAATAGAGATTGGAACATTAGGAATGTACTTAGATCTATCTATAAGATACTAATAACAAAAATGTAATGAAAAATGGGAAGGCAGCCAACTGAACAAAAAGAACACTAGTCTGAGAGCTTGGATAATCTAGTTCTCTCTATAAGGAGCAGCATTAACTTTCCAATCACTTTGTTTTTCTAAAACTTTGCTTGTTCATTTGTGAATCAGATAGGACAGTTAGTTGAACTAAATGAAGTTTTCTTAATCCTTATTGAGCATCAAAATCCCTGAGGAGGGTTTAGTTTTAGTTCTAGTTTTTTAAATACAGGCACACAGAATATATCATAGGGAATTCAGCTCAGTAGGTCTCAGGATTCTGTACTTCTAGCAAGCATCTCACAGGCTAATGTCTGGGGACCTCTCAGCCAGATGATGCTGGAGCTCATTCTAGTTCCTGAACTTCATTGCTGCTCCATAAAAGACAAGAATCCAAGCTAGGAAAGGCAAGTGAGGCTAAAGCTATGAAACTTGAAATTTTGAGAGATTAATGTTTGATGACAGAAAATCACTGTCTATACATTTTGATTAATGAACAGTTTCTGCTGTCCAGTGCTATGAGTTGGAATTCTATCTCAAATATTTGTGGGTCCCTCTGAAAATTATTCAGTTTTATTCTCTATACAATTGTAAGCATAATAATCTCTGCTTTCTAGTGTTGTTTAAGGATTAAAGGAGATGATCTGTATAAAATGCTTAGTACAGTGACTCCAGTGATAAGTGACTCATAAGTATAATAAGTGGCTGGTAATTGTTAACTATGGGATGCTCTTGGTGCTGATGACAAATAACTCCAAACACCGTAGGAAAAATACAGAACTCCATCTTTCCTATTTTGGAAGAAATGATAAGGAAATAAAACAACATGAGTTCTTGTGTCTGATAGCCATTTGTATGTCTTCATTGGAAAAGTGTCTGTTCATATCTTCTGCCCATTTTTTGATATGATTATCTGTTTTGTGTGTGTTGAGTTTGAGGAGTTCTTTATAGATCCTGGATATCAACCTTTTGTCTGTACTGTCATTTGCAAATATCTCCTCCCATTCCGTGGGTTGTCTCTTTGTTTTCTTGACTGTTTCCTTTGCTGTGCAGAAGCTTTTGATTCTGATGAAGTCCCAAAAGTT
>NW_019154097.1:27974071-27982295 GCF_002288905.1 Enhydra lutris kenyoni | reverse complement strand
TTTTGAAGGGGCGGGGGGTGGGAGGTTGGGGGGAACCAGGTGGTGGGTATTGGAGAGGGCATGGATTGCATGGAGCACTGGGTGTGGTGCAAAAACAATGAATACTGTTACGCTGAAAATAAATTAAAAAAAAAAGAAAAAAAATTTATTCCTAGGTATTTTATTCTTTTTGATGCAATTATAAATGGGGTTTTTAACAATTTTCTTTCTCCAATAACTTGCTATTAGTGTATAGAAACACAACATAGTTTTTGTATTTTGATTTTGTATCATGCACCCTTACCAAATTAATTTATTGGTCCTAACAGCTTTTGGGTAGAATCCTTAGGGTTGTTTTTCTTTTAATTGTGTTATGTTAGTCACCATAAAATACATCATTAGAGCTATATATATATATATATATATATATATATATATATATATAATATCATGTTATCTGTCAATAGTGACAATTTTACTTTTTCTCTTGCGGTCTGGATGCCTTTTTCTTGCCTAATTGCTCTGGCTAGGACTTCCAATACTATATAAGTAGTGAGAGTTAGCATCCTTGTCTTGTTCCTAGTCCTAAAGGAAGTTTTCAGCTTTTCCGCATTGAGTACGATGTTAGCTGTGGGTTTGTATATATGGCCTTTATTATGTTGAGGTGTGTTTTCTCTATACCTGCTTTATAAAGAGATTTTTTAAAATCATAAATTAATGTTGAATTTTGTCAAATGCCTTTTCTGCATCTATTGACATGATCATATGATTTTATGCTTTATTTTATTAATGTGGTATGTCACATTGATTGATTTTTGAAGGTTGAATCATTCTTGTCTCCTTGGAATAAATGCCACTTTGATCACGGTTTATGATCCATTTCATGTATTGTTGAATTCATTTTGCCAATATTTTGTGTAGAATGGATATGTGATCAAGACAGTATGATACTGACACAGAAATAGACACATAGATCAATAGAACAGAATAGAAAATCCAGAAGTGGACCCACAAATATGTGGGTTTTGACAAAGCAGGAAAGAATATCCAATGGGGGGAAAAAAAAGATGGTCTCTTCACAAATGGTACTAGGAAAACCAGACAGCAACATGCAAAAAAATGGAACTGGACTACTTACTTACACCATACAGAAAAAGAAATTAAAAATGAATGAAAGATCTAACTGTGAGACAGGAAAACATCAAAATTCTAGAGAAGAACAGTCAGTAACCTCTTTGACATCAGCCTTAGCAACTTTTACTAGATATGTATCCTGAGGCAAAGGAAACAAAAGCAAAGGTAAACTATTGGAACTATATCAGAATAAAAATCTTCTTCACAGTGAAGAAAACAATCAACAAAACTAAAAGGCAACCTATACAATGAGAGAATATATTTGCAAACAGTGTATCTGATGCCCTTCAACAGACGAATGAATAAGGAAGATGTGGTCCATATATACTATGGAGTATTATGCCTCTATCAGAAAGGATGAATACCCAACTTTTGTACAACATGGACAGGACTGGAAGAGATGATGCTGAGTGAAATAAGTCAAGCAGAGAGAGTCAATTATCATATGGTTTCACTTATTTGTGGGGCATAACAAATAGCATGGAGGACATGGGGAGATGGAGAGGAGAAGGGAGATGAGGGAAATTGGAAGGGGAGGTGAACCATGAGAGACTATGGACTCTGAAAAACAATCTGAGGGTTTTGAAGGGGCGGGGGGTGGGAGGTTGGGGGAACCAGGTGGTGGGTATTAGAGAGGGCACGTATTGCATGGAGCACTGGGTGTGGTGCAAAAACAATGAATACTGTTACCCTGAAAAGAAATTTTAAAAAATTAGTTAATTAATTAAAAAAACAACTGTATGTCAGTTACGTCCCAATAAAACTGCAAGTGAAAGCAAAGAAATAAGAAAGAAGCAAGAGTCCCTTTGAAAAACAGAAATATTTCCATTGAGATCTTTCCCTAATTATCTTAATTGAAATAACCTTCACACCAGAGAAAACTTTCCACACAAGTCTATTTCACAGCAAAATTTAACATGGAAAGACTATTTTTCTTCATCTTCATTTTTTCAGAGCATTTTCCTTCAGAAGAATAAGCTTTTCCCACTCAGTCACAGTCTGAAGGATGGGAGACCAGAGTGGTATCTGTTCTATTCCAATGTGTCCAGAAGGGATGATTCTTTATAGCTGGTCCATGTTTCATTATCTACAAGGCTTTTAAGGAGAATAGGTTCTATCATCTGTGTTGGAAAATTTTGGCAGGATATTCTTCCTGGGTCATATCATATTGGTTACCTATAACAATTCCCAGCATAGGTATAGTTGTTTATTTTCAGTTGATTCAGTTACATTTGTTGCCCTGAATCAGTTAATCCAAGTGTTCTCAACCTCAGCTGCACATTAGAATCACCTGCCAGAAGTTTTGTAGTATGTTTAGATTTTGGGAAACTGTAAGAAGCATTTAACCAGTCATCTACTCAATTAAGTAAGCGAGAATTCTGCATTTCCCTATCTTAAACTTTGTAGCTAACTTGAGTTTTTGTAACTCTAGAAAAAAATGTTTTAAGAATTGAGAGTGAAACTAAAGAGCAAATTGCTAAAATATGGATTATCATTAATTTTTATACAACTATTTTAAGAGTATTCTAATTATCTGCACCACTAAGATTCATAAACATCTGAAACAAGTTCATATGAGGTCCACATAAAGACTTGACATTTCCAAACCACAGCACATTTGACAGTTCCCAAAATTCTTCAACACGGGCATGAGAAAGGTAAAGAATGAGAAGACACAGCTTATAAAAATGCCTAACAGATCCAAATAGCAAATAAATTTGAAGTCAAATGTCTTTTCCCTTAAAGAGGAAAGCATGAATTTTGTGTGTGTGTAGTCACGAATATAAGGCAATACTGTAACTGTTAAGGATAATTCCCACTCCAGATTTATGAGTTTCGTGCTCTGAAGACAATTGAGATAATGGTGCTTCTGTATGTGCCAAGTCCCAAGGCTTGAGGAAACCTAAAGAGGCATAAAATAAAGTTAAAAAGGAAGTTGGTTTACAGAACACAGATGGTTACAGCAAATACCACTCAATGTGTCTGTGCTTGGTGGTTTAAATGAACTCACTGGGTTTAGGAAGAGTCAGCAGGAAGAACTGTCAAAGCAGGTCACCTGGAAACAGGAAAGTGGAGTGGGTACCAGCAACAAGGATGGTCCTCTGCATAGTAATCCAAAGAGGAATGTCTGGCAGTGCCATTTGGTGAACTAAGAACTGAGAAGGGGAGGTGGTTGTCACTTGGAGAAAAATATTTCCCTCCTAAAAAGTCTCCCCAGAGCCCCTTTCATGTCCCTGTTCCTCAGGCTGTAGGTGAAGGGGTTCAACATGAGGGTGACCACTGTGTACATCACTGAAGCAATTATGTCTTTGTCATGGGAGTTGTTTGATGATGGGAAAATGTGCATAACCATGATTGTCCCATAGAATAGAAATACCACAGAGAGGTGGGAGCCACAGGTGGACAAGGCTTTACAGATCCCGTTAGTAAAGGGAACCCTCACGATGGAGACCCCAATGCGGACATGAGACCAGGATGCCAGCCAGTGGTATGATGATTCCCAGTGCCCCCACAGTGAAGTTAACCAGCTCATTGGTGAAAGTGTCAGAGCAGGACAATTTGAGCAGAGCGACAAGGTCACAGAGGAAATGGGGGATAGTGTTATCAGCACAGAAGGACAGCCAGGCCAGGCTGACATTGTGGGACAATGTGGGACACTGCACTGCTACATGAGAATAACCAGGACACAGCCTGGTTGAGATTCACAGGTTTTCTCACATGATGGTGGTGTAGTGTAGAGGATGGCAGATGGCCAAATACCTGTCATATGCCATCACTGTGAGAAGGTGGTTATCAATGCAGCCAAAAAAATATGAAAAAATACATCTGCGTTACACACCCTGCATAGGGCAGGGATTGATCCTGAGTATGCATGTTTATCAGCATACTTTGGGACAGTGACAGATGAGAAGGAGATGTCAGTGAAGGCCAGCTGGCTGAGGAAGAAGTACATGGGGGTGTGGAGGCGAGGGTCCAGCCTGATGAGCAGGATGATGAGCAGGTTCCCCAGCACCGTGGTCAGGTACATGCCCAGGAATAGGACGAAGAACACTCCCTGCTGCTCTGGCTGGATGGGGAATCCCAGGAGGAGGAACTCAGACATGCTGCTCTGGTTCTCCCTCCTAATTCCCTTCTTCTGTCTACTGGGGGTGAAGGCATAGGGAAATGTCAGAGACTTTGGAAGTTGATAATATCCACAATGGGGTTTCTTATTTTCTCCTGAAAACAAAACAAAAAAACTAAAACTAAAACAAAAAAAAAAACTGCCTGGATTTCTGTCATCCACTAGTGTCGCCAAAGCACAAGACTGATCCTCAATGCCCCAAATGATTCCTTTTGGTGGAAACGAAAGCAAAATTATTATTATTTTTTTTAGAGAGGGAGGGAGGAGAGGGGCAGAGAGAGGGGGAGATAGAATCTCAAACAGGCTCCATGTCCAGCAAGGAACCTGACACAGGGCTCCATCCCACAACCCTGAGATCATGACCTGAGCTGAAATCAACAATCAGATGCTTAACTGACCGAGCCACCCAGGCCCACCAAGGGCAAAATCATTCTTATTTGTTTTTAACCAACAGTGTTCCTGGCATTGTGCTACCAGCTGGAGATACAAGCATAAATAGGTCACACAGGCCATCTTTCCCCAGGATGCTGATCCTCAACAGAACACCTGACAGAGGCCAGACTGAAGGTATGGGTTTATAGCCAGATGGTTCATGTTGAGATCCCAGCTCCACCACTTGCTGGCTATATGACTTATGGAGCTAAATCTCCCTTGGCCACATGTGATGCTTCTGTAATGTAAAGATACCAATATCACACATTCATAAAGGTTAATAAGAGAACTCTAATTCCATACACATTAGCCTCCAAGTACAGTCCTATATAAAATAAACACACGAAGTTTTATAGATTATTCTTTTTTTTTTTTTTTTACAAGATAAGTATCCAAATAAAACCAGGATCAAATTCAAGGATTTCATGAAATAACATTATGAGATGTTCAACACGAAGAACCAAGTAGCTGATCTAAAACTTGTGTTAACTTGTCTGAGTGTGCATACCCTCAGAGGAGTCCCTAAGTTCATTTCCTATCACTGGGGGTAAATTCCCTGGTGGAAATTGACTTAATGCATGTTCAATTTTGTTGTGAAAAATAAATCTTTAGTTCTCCATCTTTAGAAAACTTTAGTTTATCTTTAGAAAACTTTAGTTCTCCGTCTCTCTCCATCTGTGTCTGGTACTTGAAGCTGACTCAGGTCTCAGTTTTCATGGGCAGGAAGATACCTGAGATGCGAGACCCAGGATCTGGGATGTGAGAAATACTGAAGGACTGGAGGTGTCTGTCAGATTTCACAGTTATGTGATTTACCATCACCGTTTCCCAGTATCTTCCTAGTACTTCACACTTAGAATAATTGACACTTAAAGAACACTGTGTCAGACAAATATGTTTTTGCACTATTGCCTTATTAAATATTTTTTCACAGTCCTACAAGGTAGGTGTTATCATAACTTTACCACACACATACTCAGGAGGAGTGTGATCACATAGTTAGTAACTGCTATAGTCACAATTCTCTCTCATGTGTTTTTTAAAAATTTATTGGAATCTTGTTCCTATAACCGTACTCTTCCTTTCTCTCTTTAATTAGACAAAAGAGTCAAGATCTTAAAAAATATTACTTCAGGATTTGAAGGAGTCCTGCTCAGTAACTGTGGCCAATGATTCCTACAGCCCTTTAATTTGTAAAATACTTTCATGTTTCTTCAATTTCTCTCAATCCATCAATGTTTATTTTGTGTCTAAGAAATAGAGAAGACAGTGAGGGTTTTTTCCCTTTCATTTTATTAACAGGAGTAGGGAAATCGCTTGCACAATGTCACATAGATATTCCATAGTAAAGACTGCTCTTAAGAGTAGATTTTCTCAAAATCTCACTAGAGAGAGAATTTACTGGAGGGGCTGGAATATAAGCCCTGACAGTTGTTTGTTTTCTGTGTTTTGTTTGTTGTAACACAAGTGCCTGGCTTAAGCTTTGTTGAAGCATCAATCTCAGAGGCATAGGCTACCTTGAATAAATACTTGGCCAACACACGACCAGATAAACAGCTAAGCCACTTCTCCCCATGGGGGTTTCTTTGATTTCAACATCTTGCTTGATTTCTATAATGGACCATTTGGACAACTTGTCTCTTCTCTTCCCTGTACTTCATATTTATACTCTTATGCTTTAAATTCACCAATAACGCACAGGCCGTCAAAACTCTAGACCCCCACTCTCAGCCACAATAAAAGTAGAACCCCAGGCCTGCACTCTTTCTCTCTACTATGACCTCACTGTGTAGCCTCACATGTGCTATGTGATTTCCAGGTCTTGTAAATAATAAAGCTCTATTTTTCAAATATTCCTGATGGTTGCTGCCGAAAACCATCTTTCAAGCAAAACAAAACCCACAAGGGCAGGTCCAACCACAACACTTGGGTATTGATAGGCTGAAACTGGTACAAAACAGGAGTGAAACTACAGTCAAATGTTAAAATACTCATATGGTTGGTAGAGGAATTTAACATTCACATTGTTGTATGTCTGACAGTAAATGCTTGTTCCAGACCAGGAAGTTGTTGGGTGCCACTGGCTGGCCTGGTTCAGGGGGCATGAGGAGGGGACAGGTACTTCACCCTTCTGCCAAGGTCTGGCTTCTCACTGAAAGTTTCCAGGTCAGACTTAACCCAGGATCTCAAACATCTCCTACAGGAGACCCAGAGCATCTAAAGAAACCACAGAGCTACAATTTGAAGGGAAGGGAACAATACAGATAAGGTGTTTTGGCTTAATCAGCACAATGCATGAAAGAGGTGGATGGGAAATGCTCAGTATTGAAGAGGGGAAGCTTCTGCCTGGAACTTGGGAGAGAGCCTATCTCCTGAACAGTCTCCTGATGGTGTCTCCTGAACAGTCAGGAAGTAGAGAGTCAGGTGTCTCAGCCCCCATGAGCCTATAATTTACTAAGTGTTTATGATGTGCCTAGTACTTGTTGAGCAGCTGACAGACAGTACCTTACAGCAATGATCATTATTCCCACTTGACAGCATCAGAGAGGCCACACCTCAAGACCACAAAACTATTAAGTGGGAAAAAGACAAAGATTTGGGTGTAAATTTTTGTGATACCAGAAATGAGCATTTAGTTTCTGAACTGTGTTACCAAAATTGAAGAAGAGTGTCAAAAATATTGGGCTTGCAGGGCCCCTCCTACTGTATGGAAATCCTACTGTATGGAAATAACTGGCCCCTACCAGTTATTCAAAGTGGGTTTCCTGGGTTGGTTCTGGCCGCAGGCAAGTGAAGAGTCAGAATATGAGAATGTTAAACACAGACACATAAATGTTTGTATCTTGGTTTTAAGTCTCTATTCTACACATCTTCTATGTAAAGGAAGTTAGGGGTGAATGTGTTGTACACAAAAGCACTCACACACTATCACAGACACATACTTGCTGAAGGGAGATATATAGCCTTCTCCAGCTTATACTCAAACTAGGTAAATACAATCAGTGTGTGAGTCAGCTCCACACACATCTATGCAAAATTCACAAACAAAATACACCCTTACATGTGTGAACAACTGCACACACAGGACTATCAAGCACCCAATAGCCCACCCATTGTAGTACAGGCAGTCACATATATTCAAATTATAAACAATGTACAAGGTCTTACATACAAGGAACATAAATGCAAATAAAATAGGCATTCATGTGGCTAAGAGTAAATTTCCAGCATTCTCTGACTTATATATATCCTAGGTGAAGACATTCAGTGTGAAAGTCAGTTATACACACATAAAGTCATACAACACACACACACACACACACACAGAAAACTGTGGAGATTTCAGGGCCCCTTCTGATCTATAGCAGTGCTATGAGTTCAGATACTCTCTGCTTTGTACTGTTAACTGAATCCTTACTTTCTGTCCAAAAGACCCAGGATCCAAGGAAAAACAGCAAACCTTGGTGGCCCACGGACTTTTACAGACATTCATATCTGTTTACCAGCCTCAAAATGATGTGCAAGAAGATCTCCTTTTATACATCACAAAGTTAA